>NC_084986.1:26279309-26579309 GCF_963691925.1 Scomber scombrus | reverse complement strand
TTGGGTTTTTATAACCGATGTTTGTTTTGTAGGCTTCAGCATTTCCGAGCCTGCATGAACACAGCATGGGACGTTTACTGGCGCGCGCTTGATGACGTATAACAACAACAACACGCTAGACTCGTGGGTCTCTAACCGTGGCTAACAAGTTCATAGCGTCCACCGTGTACACGAACACAGAAACAGAAACGAGGTTTACCTCCTCGTTGTCATTTTCTCTGTTATGCTTTCGGCGAGTCGCCTCTGTGACGTCACCGAGTCCGGTGGGTCCTATCTGGGTCTTATCTGGGTCCTATCTGGGTCCTACTCTGCTGGAGACACAGCAGCTGAGAGGACCGAGTGAGAGGATGCTCCTATAAAAGGTCCCGCCTCCAGAAACGGGGCTTATGTCTGTGGTTTGGAACTATTTCCAAGTGTGTCCTACGGATAGTACATTTGTAATTTACACACGCACAAGCAGCATAATAAATATGGCAGTGCTATATTGGCACTTTTTTCCATAACTTAAGTTGAAGTTGTTCTCTTATTTTGCACAGACAGTGTTTACATTTGGAAAGCCATGTTGCATTTATGTATGCATCCAGTGGGGCATCACAATAAAATTAGGCATAATGTGTTAATTCAACAGTAGGAGATATGTTATGTTGTTACCTAATAGTTTTGGTGTAAAAAGCCTGCAAATATCGGTATCGAGTGATATCGGTATCGGAAATTAAGAGTTGGGGAATATCGGAATATCGGAATATCAGGTATCGGCAGAAAAGTCAATATAGAGCATCCTTAGTTTTTATAGTTGTTTTTTTAATATAGTTTTATTTATTGTGTTTTATAGTTCATCATACTCATAATTGTTCTTTTATTATATCTTGTGTCTTCAGCTTGTACAGTACTTTAGTCAACTGAGGTTGTTTTAAATGTGCTTTATAAATAATCTTTGACTTGACTTGTGTCACAGGCTTGGCCCCGCCCACACCTGCTTTGTACTTTGTGTTTCATCATCACATAAAACTAGAGCCCAAAACTACCCAGAGGCCTGGCCTGAAGAAACTGTAGCAAGCTAAATCTATATAACAAAGTATGTCACTGACCCTGCAATCATTAACAGTCAAATAATAATTATCCAAAATGTCAATCTCAGAACATGCACAGTAATTGCTGAGGCTTTGAATCTCCTTGTAGTTACGGGGCAACAGCATTCCTGCTCAACTTAGACACATACAACAATTTTTTCACCAATCATCCTCTCAGTGCCCCATACTGGGTTATGGAAATGCAGCAATCACCCCGCTTCATAAACAATGGCCAGTATTATTCATTTTAGGTGCCTTACTTCTTTCACCACCACAACTGGTCGATGCCACAGTCAAACCGCCAAGCTGTATTCCCTAATCTCTTTGAGGGAAGAGGTGTCAGTGGAACAGTAGCGCTTCCAGGAGGAGGCTATCATTGAGCCCATCAATGCATCACTATGGATCTCCAACATAGTACCAGCCAGGGGAAAGTCGGGACGCCTACAGCTTTGCACAGACCTCTGAGCAGTTGGCCATCATACCCCACCGCTGAGGAACTCTCTACCCATGGCTCTGCACTATTGAGCAAGTCGGATTTTCAATAGGGGTACTTCCAATTTATCCTACATCCGGGCAGCTGTTGCAACTTCACTGCCTTCATCTCTCATGCTGGGGTCTTCTGCTGAAGAAGTGTGTATTTGCAGCACCTGCTTTGAAGTATGTGGGCTTCCACCTCTCGACTGAAGGCAACCCCCCACTCCATTTCAACAAAAAGGAAATCAACAGATTGCCAGAGACTACCCACGTCACCTTGATTTTGAGCATGGCAGCATACTACCGCCGCTTTCTTCCACAGTGCTCAGCCACCACTGCACCCCTGTACCATCTTTTGAAGAAAGACGAACCCTGGGTTTAGACACCTGAGTGCGCAGAGGCAGCATGCCTTCTGAAGAGTCAGCTCACCTCTCCACCTATCCTCACCCACTGTGATCTGGGCAGCAATACTGTTGTTACATGTGATGCCTCTGCTCTGGCCATGGGGGATGTCCTCTCCCAAATACAGGATGAAGTGGAATGTACAATCGCTTTTGCCTCAAGGGCCCTACAGAGCAACGCTACTTAGTGGGATAGAGGGCACATGTCACCCTGCCTCCGTTGCTGGTTGGAACGCCTGCAGAAGTACAACTTTCAACTCTAGTTTACAACCAGACAAGACAACATCGAGGCAGACATGCTATCTCTCTCCATCCCCAGTTTGGCAGTGACACGCAGAAAATGGATCTTGAGAGTGATCGAACAGAGCACGAGCTAATGCAACTCCTTCATTCTTTACTGCAAGCGACCATCTCCACCTTCTGTAGAGTGACTCCACCTCTCAAGGATACAGGCGATACCTCAGGACTTCAGGCACTACCTGCCACGTGGATTGACACCGCAGCCACCCAGATCCCCCAAGGTCTGCCTGTAGAAGACGAGGAACGGCCACCAGCAGTGCCTGAGCTAGAGTTCACATGTGATGCATTGTTGACATACGGCTGTTGACATAATTAATAGCTGTCAGTTCACATGTATGAGGATGGTATGATAACAGAAAAGTAAAAGTCACCTATATGCTACATTAAGAGTTGTACTGCTCGTCTTTTATAAACCATAACATTCAGATTTTCTTTTTCTCGAGATAAATATAAATCTCATGCTAAGGACATACTACTGCAGCTTTCACCACCAACAGTCACTGTGGCAAAACATTTTAATCAAATAATACCATGGCCAAATAATATCACCACCATGGAGCACTTGAGATTAGATGGTATGAAGGACTTCCTGCTGCACCATTTCATGTGCTCAGAGACCCTGTAATAAGATTACTTTACAAGTGTGCACAGATATTGGATCCTCACATGACTCCTCGCAGGAAGTTATTATCCTAAATGGAGGTGCAAAGAGCAGAGGAGAGGGACAGTGGTGATTAGCCCAGATTTAACGCCACATCGTCGGTGTCCACATCAGAACGCTAATCGTCCCACCAGGGGGAAGGCGAAGAGAGGACATGCTGCTCAACAAAATGAACCCAATGAATGCCAGTGTGCTACACAGACAGGAAGAGTAGGAGGCAACAACTGTAATCAGTCAGGGCCCCTGTGGAATAGATGATGGTGCAGCTGGGACCGGGCTTTGTAAATTGCGCTGTTGTGTAACAGAGACAATACAGAGATGTGCTCTATTTAGAAACTCCTTAGAATCACAGTCATTACAGTCTTTTTCAAGACACACAGCAGCCTCAGCCTTAATGGAACAGAGTTCTTTTAAGGCTGTATGAAGTATGAGAGGCCGTGTTCATTACACACAATGAAAAGACAAAAGTTTTCAACACAGGGCCGACAATATATGAAATGACTTAGTAGTTGTTAAAGCAATTGATCAAATGTGAAACCAGATCTGTTTGGAAAGATAGTCTGAAGAGATCAGTCACTAACTTTGTCTGTCTGTTATGACAATGCTAAACAGAGAATGACTACTGGACTTACATTTGCCAGAGCCCAAAAAAATGTTAATGTCGCTCTGTGTCTGGTTGTGTAAATAAGCGCACCCATAAGTTATACTTCTAAGTTTGCTTATATATTTACTGTAACTTAAAAGGTGGAATGGAATATGTTGCTTTGTGATGTGTTCAGACTAAATGAAAAGCACTAAAAGCACTAATTGACGTTATAGTTATAGTGTGTTTATGTAACAACTCTCACTGATTTCAGAACTGACCAGAAAGCTACTCTTACTCTTATGTTCCTCCATTTCATTTCATTTCCTTTTTTCTTCTGCTTTCTGCATGTTTATGAAGTAGGAGTCATACAGCCTCAGGATAAATGTAAACCTCTTCAGCTAAAGTTTGAACTCACATGGATGCAACTCAACCTCAATGAGCACAGGGGCAGATTCTATTTATAGAGTAACTTAACACATACTTGGGTGTGGTCAGAGGAGTTGTTTGCACTTTGCTGCTCCTGTGTCCATACCCAGTGATAACATGAGATTCTGTAGTACACCTGTATATCACTAGAGCAGAGATATTTAATTACCACACCACAGATGCAACCACACCACAATTGAACTGTACAGTTTTCAGTCTGGACATTTTTAGAATCTTATTGGGGCTAAATGCCTTAGAGTTTTCCTTAGATAAATTATTATGTGTGAAGAATTGTCCGAACACCCCTTAAAAAGCAAATGTGTCACATATGTGTTAAATATTGCCACACTCAATGGTTGTGTGAAAAGCCAGCTGTTATAAAGAGAGGAGGAGACGTGATAATCATGAGCACTCTCTACTGTGCAGATAGTCTCTTCTCTAAGGCATTCATGGTGTTGCACTTGTGTAAATTAAAGTTACTCAAATTGTTTCTGCGATTCTGGTGTCAGAAAGGTGTGGGAGGAGAGAGTGCCACATGCTGTTAAGATGATCTGAAGCACAACTGTTGGCAAGTGTCTGACTAAAGACTTAAGGCATCTTAATACTGTACTGAAGATGGTGGTGGATTACAAAGTAGGTGCTCATACAAGTGGATTTGTTTTCCTTTATGGTTGTAATATAAAAAAAGATCAAGCAGTCACCAAAAATATTAAGATAAATATTCTGGGCATTATGAAGGGAAAGGCCAATGTTGTGTTTTTTCAAGACAACCTTTTCATGGACCAAAACATTAGTCAAGTTAATATTTTAACTTCAAAATTGTGTTAGAAGACAGGAATTCTTAGAGGAAGAGGAAGAAGTAGTAGTAGTAGTTTATTGATCCCTATGGGGAAATTGATCCTCTTAATCTGAACCATCCTATGCACACACACACACACTGGTGTGCAGTGGGGCAGCCACATTGCAGCACATACTGTACGGACCAACTCTATTTCTTTTGCCAGTGACTTTGGTATTGGTATTAGCCCAAACATGTATGTCTTTGAAGGATACATCCTACAGGGACCCTGAACATCCATACCACATTATATACCATTCTGGCATTTTAGTCATTGAGATGTCTCACTCTGGATCTCAGCTTTAGGTGTATGGAACCAACCAACCAACATCACTATCCACACCACCCACTGCTAGTAGGGCAGTTGCAACAACTTTCCGAAACAAATTACAAGGCAAGAAGAGTATCTGTTGTGTATGATCTGAGTACAACCCTCAGTGCATTCAGCGATACAACATAATTACTCTTCACAGTACAGTATCACGGGCGTCTTTCAGGATTCTTGGCAGGAAACCCTCCCATCCACCCCCTGCCCTCTCCTTTGCTGTGTCCTTCTACAGACGTGATTGTACAGTAAGTGGCAGTTGGTGCAGCAACTGCAGCGTGCAGGAGTGCTAATGCCAGGACCCCACATGAATAATGGGAACCCTGTGCAGCGGCCCAGCTGCTCCTGTTGGGCCTCAGCTCAGCCAAAGCCAAACAGCAGGCCCCTCACACTCTGCTCTGATAACACACTCTGTCATCGTCCAGCCACACGGGAACGCGGCCAATCACAACTGACCGCAGCGTGCGGTGATATCTCAGACCCCTGCCCATCTGCTTCCTGGCCTGATTGACCTTGGAGGTCACTCAGACAACGGATGTAAGGCCAAGGATGAGGCCAGTTGCTTTGAGTAGATGACCTCTAAGTGAAAGATAGACCCATGCTTAGTTTTGTGTGACCTGCAGTCAAGAATAGAAAAGAAATAGAACAAATACAAAACCTGAAGGGAATTGTTGGCCTTTGTAGCTTAACTCTTTTGTTTTACAACCCTGACCAATTCTAAATCTTATGCACAATAAATCAAATAAATATTAATACCACATTTTACCTTGAACTGTTTAGTTGTCCAACCTTAAATAATAATAACCTTTCTTCTATTAGTTATGATTACATCGTACTCAGCAAAGTAATTGATTCCTGCGATCTGAAGAAGCAAGAAACATGACAACTGCATTTATGCAAACCTACAATAAGAACAATAGCTCAGTGTTGAGCCCAAAAATCAGCCTGTAAAGTGTGATGAGCATTCACAACAGAAAGCGTGGGAATAAATGTAATGTTAATTATTATCTGTAGGAAGGATGGCCAAAACTAAAGATGCAGTGGTTGAGAGAAGCAGAACAAGGTATAAACTTATCACTGACATATTATCACTGTATAAAGTTATTATGTGTTAGCAAATATTGCAGAGATTAAGTACCATTAGCAATCATTTGAAGTCATGTTTGTGAACATCTGATGAACATCTGATATCCACCCACCTCCAACTACTGAGGAAAATCTGTACTTTTAACTGCTAAATGTTCTCCTCTATGTTCACCAGCTAGTTGCTAACTTTGTGTGCCGTTCAGGTAGCATACAGTGGATTTATGAAAGCTTTTCCTGTGAAAACAGCTGCCTGCTGCTGCTGGAAATGAGGTTTATGAGAGCGGAAACTGAACCAAAACAATGAAAATCATAAAAAAAGTTAAAGATCTAAAGAGAAGAGTTGGGTGCTAATGCTTTGTTGGTTTTGGCACCACGTTTCTCTCGTTCACATTAATCATAGTCATTTGATGTTTTATTAATGTGAAAAAACTGTGCAATGTTAACTTGCCTTAATATAACATTAATCCTTATGTAAATATCTAAAAGGATATTAGCTGCTAGCTTACCTGTATCACACATGTTACCTATAATGCTAACATGTGTGATCAGACTTTATTCTGATGATAACCTTAAGTCATGATTATAGTTGACATAATATTCATTATTCATTTTACAAAGGTAATTATATGTGGCTCTACAAACATTTGTTTTCCATTTGATTTATATAACAGTTACCCCTCCCTCCTTTCTCTTGTAAAATAATGAATAATAATCAGATGTTGAAAGCAAACAAATAATACATTCTACATGATATAACACCATATACACCTTAAGTGATATTTATAGAGGCAAAGCCACACACTGAATAAGCAGACTGATCATATGAGTAGACAGTCAAATGACAGTTATTGACCTGCTATGATAAAAATCCCACGAGCTGCTCTGTGTAGCTGTCAGTGTGTGAACAGCACCGGCTGACAGGAACTGTCTTTGCTTCATGACTCTGGGGTTATTGCAGCACCGTGCAAAGACACATCAACAAGCATTCAAGATTCAATTCAAGTTGACGGTGAGAGAAAATGACAAAATATTGTCCATAAGGCTACAGGCCAGGGAACATGATGGAGGGCTGTTTATGTGTTTTGTCTCAGAGGTTACGTTTGAATGATTCATGCACAGAAATTGGCTCATGTAAATGTGGCAGGGACTCAATATTTTGTTCAGCAGTTTTTTTGGAGGTAGAATTAATTTCAGAACAGAGCCACACCTTCAAGGTAAGGGGCCAGTTAAAGCCCCTAAGGGTATATTTTTGTCTATTTTATTATTCTAACTGTGTAAGATTTGTTATTGAAGAAAAATGAGACAATCCCAGTGGAGTGGTGCAGTCTATGTGTTGATATTACCACTAGACATCGCCTAATCTGAAATGTGCAATACACACAGGGGCTCTCAACTGAAACCCAGAGAAAATAGTAGTGGTAATAGTAGCTGGGAATGTGGAAGTGTTCACTGCGGCTATTAAATAAGATGGAAAAATCATCAGTAGCCTTATAGATTTTTAATTTTTTGGTATTTAGCTTTAGGTACTTAGCTTTTGTAGTAAACTACCTGGTGCTTCAAAATAATGTGACTCTATGGATTTTTTCCATTTAGGGTTAACTCAAGTAATGAGATGACTGAAAAAAAATAGTTTGGGTAAAACTTTCAATCTGCAGCATGAACATATGTAACAAATATGTAACAGGAATATTTATATGTGACAGTCGGATCGGAGGATGCATTGGTTGTTTGTATAATAGTTATAAATGGAACACACACGCACACACACACACACACACACACACACACACACACACACACACACACACACACACACACACACACACACACACACACACACACACACACTTACTTTGGCCTTTCAGACGGTGCCTATGGAGACAACATAAGAAAATACTGTAACCAGTAGACAGGTTATGGGTGGGTATGGGTGGGTATATTAACCCATTTTCTCCACTGATCTTGTGATCATAATATGATCCTAAATGTGACAGCATAAGTTTTATTTGCACTACCTCGAAGCCTCAATGACACGAGCTATTACCTTTTCAACGTGTAAGCTAATTCTTCATATCAAAACACAAAGCCATTTTACAATAATTGCCACTAATGTACTTTTCTGTACCCTCTGCTAGCCCCAACCATTACAATATTATGACAGAATTGTGTATTTATGGGGGTTCACATGAATTTATGACAGCTCAAAGTTATACACTGTAGATTTTCCACTTCTGAGTCCGTTCTTGTGTTATTAGCTGTCACGACATTGTATTTAAACCACAAATATGTGACTGTACAGAAGTGCTAATTCCTTGTGAATCTTGGCCCAAAGTTTTATTAGACATGTAGCCATTTACTTTTTTGGGCCACTTGGGGAAAAGTGGAACAGGTTGAAAAAACATATGAAATATCATTTGTGAAGTTGCTATGGCTAACGTGTTATCCAACAGCCACAGACGAACATTAGCATTCAGGTGTTTTTTTTTAATGTCCATCTAAAAGTTCAATATTTCATCACCTTCTAGCTATGCTTTTCTTTTTTCATCAACACCTGAGAAAATGATGTGGTTCTTGAGCTGCTAATACTCGACTACGTTCACAGGCTAGTCGCTAACCTTTTCTGCCATTTTGGTGGTGGTATGGTAGTGTAGACTGGGTTCATCAGGGTGTTTTTTTTAGCGGTTGGAAACAAACTTGATGACAGCTAACTTTGTGAGCTAGGAACCAAAACATTAAGCTAACCCTCCTGTTGTCTTCCTAGCGACTTTGCAACTTTTGTCCTCCTCCTTTTAGACCTGGTCTGCTTTGACTGTTAATAAAGCATACGGTATAAATTATCACCCAAATCTGTGTTAGACCTTTTCAACCAACTTCATTCCAACTTATTAACACAGGTTTTACACAATTTTTTTTTTTTAAATTGTGGTCAATAGGCCTCATTTAAGGAAGTATGTTGTTTTGCTGGGTCAAAATTGACCTGAGGACAACAGGAGGGCTAAAAAGCCTTAAAATCCTCATAGAGCAGGGGAATTACAAGAAATACTTCGAACAGTGGGCTACACTTAGTCATTTGATCTATTGTTAATATAAAAATATTGTTACTAGTGAAGCTATAACAATATACCAAAGTTATTTCATTTTACATTCAACCTCTGGCTATTTTTTTTACATGATCGTCGTGTAAAAATTGAAAAGATTGCCACATTAGTCGTAAAGGAGCATTGTCAACATGGTAACTAGAGATGACAGGCTGTCCAGAGTGAATATGTTTTCTGCTTCCCTTCATGAGGCAAAGAAAGAGGTTATACTGAAACCACTGGACATATAAACATATAAAAGTGTACATGGGTAGACGTGAGTATAAGGATGCTGGGAGTTGTATGGGGCAGAGTTGTGAACCTACTGAGGTGAGCAATGTTGGCCCATAACAGCGAGTGGGAGGGTGGGGTGGGTACCACTCGGCAGCTTTACTGACAGGAAGCGGTCCCGCTCTGTCGCCACATTCCTCCAACAGATGTTTGACAGAGAAAATATTTTCACAGCTGGAAAGGGAAAGGAGGGAAAATATATGTTTTACGATACATCACACTGGAGGTGGCGAAAACCCAAGAGAAAAAAAAGCCTCCACATGCATTATTTTACAGTAAACGTGAATGTATGCGCTGTCCCGAGCTCTGATCCTGGGAAATACTTTTGGATGTTTGGTCACTGTCTCCCCCTCAACATTTCCCATAACTCCCCAAGTTCATGTCCTTGTGTTGGTGATTAGAAATGTATCCATTAATCATTCACTCACAGAGGAATGTGAGCTTCCCTGTCTAATGATTCATTTAACAAAACAGCACCTCGTCTCCATCAGTAACACACTGCTATGATGTGAGGTGGGGCGTTGATGATGATTGTGATGATAATGGCAATAAGAAAGAAAAGTGCATTTGTGCGTGCAGGAAATACTATGTGTAATTGCTGAGTTATGTACGACAGTAAAAAGGTAAGCTGGCAGGAGGCAGATAAATGTAATTACACAATAGTTAGACATAGTTGGGCCTGAGAAACATGAATTATCAGCTTTTAACAGTAAAAAATGCAATATGTCAACAAATTAAACTAGTTTCTTGCTTCTACAAAAGTGTAACAGAAGTAGTAATGGTAGTGTGTAGTAATAGCAGTAGTGCTGTGTACTCACAACACTACTACAACACTACTACTGAGCGGTCGTCCACCAATCAGAAGATCGGTGGTTTCGATTTCCAGCTCCTTCAGTCCACATGTCGATGTGTCCTTGGGCAAGATACTTAACTCTAAATTGCTCCTGATGGCTGTAACAATAGTGTATGAATGTGTGTGTGTGAATGTTAGTCTACCTCTGATGAGCAGGTTAGCAACCTGTGTGGTAGCTCCTGTCATCAGTGTATGAATGTGTGTGAATGGGTGAATGTGACATGTAGTGTAAAAGCGCTTTGAGTGGTCATAAAGACTAGAAAGTGCTATATAAGTACAGTCTATTTACCATTTACCATTTACATGTGTGGTAGAAATCTGCCATTATTTTCAAAATTGGTGCCGTATGACTGTAGATTTTTTTAAGGTTGGGCCCCATCACATGGTAGAAGTTCCTACAACAACATTTTGCATTGTGCATGGTCCCGTCCAAGGCCACTGACGGTGTGTTTACAGAAGGCAGGTGGCATATGGAGTCATAGGATTTGCTGTAAAAAAGAATACATATCTATTATTATTCAATTTGATATAATTTCAGTTATTTGCTTTTAATCCCTTTATTTTTCTTATTCTTTCCCCCTTTGCTTTTGTTTTTACCTATTGCTTTTGCTACTCCCTGAAGGGCCAAGCTGTCAATCAACTGGCTTTGAGTGGCCCTTCCTATCCAAGCTGAGTATAGACCCTATTCCCACTTAGGGTGGGGAAGCTGTCAAGTAAACATTTATTTCCTTATTTATTTCAGCTTTTTTATCTCTTTATCAAGGCATATTTTCATGTAAGTTATATTCTTGCAGTATTGGTATGTGCAAGGATCATAAAAACAAACAGTGTGCTGGAGTTAATTATGCGGATCATTGCAAACTTACAGAGAGCTACACACATGCCAGAATGCTGCCAGAGCACATCGGTTTACAGTCTCCATTTCAGCTTGGTTTGGGAAATAATGATGGGAGTAAAAAAACTACCTTCAGGTGCTGTTTCTTTTATTACTATGGAGTTGCCACACTGAGGTTTCAATACCGTCTCCATTCTTTCTGATGATCCTCACTGAGCACCGGTGGAGACTGCAGAGCCACTCTGGCTGTGGCGCCTCTGTGTCGGCTGTGGCTGTAACGTAGCTCCGGTGGTCGCTCATACTCTGTTGTGTTTGATTCCACAGCACGATATGATATTCAGCCTTGTTACAGTAACACCACATCAGAGGTTCCAACATTATAACATCAAGCAATTTTATGTCCAAATATAATCTCTTCTTCAAACTGTTCTCTTTGTAAAAGCTTTGGGAAATGTTTAATTTGCTTTAATTTATTTGATCCTATCATTTTATTGCATGTGCTTTCTTTTTATCTGCCTCGTCTGGTTTTCTTTACCTCTTGTAAAGCACTTGTGGTAAATTGTGGTACATTGTTATTAAAATTATAACATTATTATTTATTACGTTTAGATAAAATGTATTATTATTATTATTATTAAATAACTCAAAGCCTACCTGTTCAGTCTGGCTTTTGATTAAAATATGAATATTTTTGTTCTATTTTATTGTATTTGTTTTAATGTTTTAATTTTTATTATCTTTTTATTTATTTTTTTACTTTAAAATGTGTTTTTATTTTATTCTATTTTATTTATTATCATTCTATAGTTTTATCTTCTTATCTTATTTTATTGGTCTGTTTTTTGTCTCTTAATCTCTCTTTTTTAAACCTAGTTTTAGTCCAGCGTTTATTAAACTTCATCTTTCATTTGACTTTTCTTTTGTTCTTTTTAATCTATTTTAACCTAGTTTTTTTACTCTTTTACTCTAACTTTTAATAAACCCTTTCTCTTGTTCTTTCTTATTTTACTTATTTATTTAATTTGATTTATTTACTTAATTTTATTTTCTATTGGATAAAATCAAAGCTTAAACTTAAGAAATTAAGATAAATCACCCTATTTAAAAATGTTACTGAAGTTTGTTCACATAATTCAAATAACACGCACGACTACGAATAACAAACCTAGGACAGAGAGAAAGCTGTTTGTTCTGTGTTGTAGCACTGTGGCAAAAAATGTTGACAAGAAGCAGAGCAGTTTCACATCTCTCTTTTCTGTTCAAGTCAGACGTTAGAAAGTGAGAAGTGGTCTCCATCGACTGACAGCACCGAGTCTTCCAGCTGGAGTCGACTTTATGAGCCGCTGCCTCCCAAGAGAGAGACATCCTGGCTGTCTGAGCTCTGAAACTATGGCCGCAGAGTAATTATTCTCTCCTCCCTCTGCTGTCCTGAGCGCTCGTTGTGTTTGGACGCAACTTAAACCGTTGAGATGACGATTCATCACTTCTCTGCAATCCTCCACATGACGCCAAACCACAAACAGTTCAACAAACAGTTCAATGACAGACAGTTCACTGCCTCGGCGCTAACACGGTCATATATTAGCTTCCCCTAAAAACTATTACATGCGTCACCTCATTGCTTGACATGACTTAAACCTTTAGTTATCTTTGAGAAGCTGTCAAAGGATATATGTTCGGTTTAGCAAAAATGTGCTTTTACCCTTTGGGCTTTACTTCCAATGGCCACTGAATAACTCCACCGCAATATGTACAGTATGTTGTCCAATAAGTCCTAATACCATGTTGCCTATCTGAGGGATGGCATCATTTGGCAGTGCCTTCCAAAATGATCCATGTGGTGTTTTCTGATGTGCAACCTCTATAGTTTAGGCACCTAAAACTACCATTTAAAGGTTTGGGAAAGAGTGTGGTCTTAGTTCAAATAAGCCAAGTCGGACTGTTGGTAGGAGATAGTGAAGAAGTGTGTTCTCTGGTGTAAAAGTGAAAAACACATTGGATATCTTCCCAATCTATCCTGACCGAATCCCAAAAGCCAAGATCACACTATCGACCTGATAATGACCTCAGTAACAAAAAGCAGTGTTTGCAATGTGACAACTTGCTTGACAAAATGAGGAGCTCAGCACACGTATTGGCAAACAATGGCAAAAAAAAAGAGAGAAATCACATTATTGGTGCAGGTGGAACAAAGAAGTCAGATCTTGGCAAGCTATGATTGGTCATGGTCCATAATGTAGTCTGCCATGTCACTTAGCAAAGTCACAGCAACAATGTTTGACTATGATCCCCTGATCTGACATGGCACCCATCTGAACCTAGCATTAGAGGTTTTGCGGTGCTATAATATCACACTATTCCCCTCTTTGCTTCTGAGAGAGCACAGCCGTTAGTCACATGACCACAATAGGTTGCTTGACAGGATCATATTAAGGTCATTTTAAGCATTTGAACAAATGTGCGATGCTCTTTTTTTTCCCCTCTCTTTTTTCAGCTCAAACGCGACTTGACGTCAGCCCATACTGTCCATTTACTGTAACCTGAGCCCTCTCCTGAATCCCGCGTGTTGTCACAGCTGTGAAGTCTGAGAGTTTGAAGATTCCTCTCAGTGGAAGGAAAACACAGCCTAGGAGAGGATCAATATCCCTCTTGTTATTATTGCTGGTGTGGCCTGGATGATTGTGGAGTCTAGCCGGGGCCAGCAGGTAGCTGTCAGTCACAGACCACCTGAGGAGACCTCTGAGTGGGAGGCCGAGGGGGGACGTAGGGGCTTGTCGAGATAAATACCAATGATTACATAGGCAGAGACCATAAGGTTGTCATGGATACTGATACATGGGCAGTATTTTACAGCATGTCCTCCCACTAGACACCTATACCTAAAATGCCTTAAGCAAGCCACCTAATCCCAGTTACTTACTGTACAGCACACTTCTAAGTAACTGTTTCAAAGTGAAAAATAACCTTTTCACTCAACATTATGCAAAATTTAGATACAAAATAGATTAAGATATAGTTATTACACTGCCATGTTAGTGCTACAGTAATATTTGTATGTTTAGAGCATTGAAGTAAATAATCACCCTGAGATTGAACTTTAGTCAAACAAGGATATGAATAAAGGTAATCACTTTCTCATTGTGAAAACGTGCTGATGAGTGCATTCCCTGTTTTGCTAGAGCACTCTTTCCATCTCTGGTCACAGCGTCGCTGCTTATACAGGTGCACGAACGACAACACCATTCATCTGTGTCACTACAATGACTTTGAAGTGAATACTCATCGGAGAACTTTGCCCATCTTGGGTTTGATTCAAAACAGGCGAGAAACGAGCTTCCTGCTGCATCCAGCTGGCTGCGTTGTTTGGCAGGAGTCCCGGCTGCCTGGGCTGCCCCTGGCTCGCCTCCCGCTCAGGCTGGCCAGACCGACTACTGGAGCAGCACAGGGCTCTGACCTCGTGACCGCACAGCTCCCAGCCAGGACAGAGTGAAAAGCCAAGCAATGACTGATAGAGTAGCAAGTCGATGCTTAACACAGTGGCCACTGCGGCAGCCCTTTATCATCAATTATGTGTGTCAGCCTCAATCAGTGACAAGCGGGTACTCTAATAAAATATCTTGTAGAGTCATGTTACTGACATTAACAACATAGTGAAATTACTGTCCTGCTAGTGATGCGACCCTAAAACTGGCCATCAGTTAGCTGACCTGTGTAGCCTTATAGTCCAGTGCATGTTTGGCTGACAACTCCAGGCCAGATTGACATGAAATGTGATATGGATACACATGATTGGCAATGGATGAATTCTAATAACTTGGTTGACCTCTTGACTTTTCCTCTAGTTGCACTGACAGGTCTCTTTGACCATCAGTTTTGTCCACTAACTAACTAACTATATTTAATGGACATATTTCTACGATGTTTGCCATATGAGTGAGTGACAAATAAGAGTTGGCAAGATGAGCAATTCAAAAATATCTTAAAGAATACTTTTAAAAGCAGCATCAGGTTTGTTAAAATGTACTTTTTGTATTTTTGTTGGTTTTATGTCATTTGAAATGATATTTGCACCATTTTTTTACCAAAAGTAAGAAAATGTCAAATGGTGTAACCACAAAAGAATGATAAATATTACATATTTTATCACCTACAGTGTATTTAAGTGGACTTATACTAATAATGACTTCATTTTAAAAGAAACTGAAATGTTTCCTGATCTCCATGGTTACCCAGATGAAATGTAATATTTAGAACAATTGTATTCCATTACCTTTATTTAATATAAAAGTTATAATGTAAGATCATGCCAAACTAGTTGATATGGTGTTTTATTGACAATTTACTGTTTTTAAGCAAGTTGAATTATTTGGTACAAAGTTATTTATGGTTACACCACTTAGACATTTTTGTCATAATCCTCTAATATATTCTCTCTAAATGGATTAAAAGCAGAAATTTGATGCTGGGTGCACAAAAAAAGAATGTGTGCAAGTTATTCATATGTTTATTTTCACATTTTAACCCCTTTAAATTTGACTAATCCACATGGACACAAACAACTTCATTCACCCATATACAGTCATGATGCCAAGTGGATGATTCTTCAGGTATTTTCAGACACAGAGTAGTTGCCTCGCTTAACTGTCAGTGATTTGTTTAATCTAACAATTTCATAATGTGGAGTTCATCAACATTACACACACTAGGCACCACTAGAATTTTTGTCTAGGCTAGCAGAAATCTGACAGAAACATCTGGTGAAAAGTTCATTTATCACAATGTTGTTATTAGTTTCTCCCCAGTTGTTATTAGATGACTAGATTTTATGTTATAGGTCAAATCAGTTCAAGGTATATGTAACTCTATGGTTTGCATCATTTCTGGTTAACAAGTTAACAACACAATCTAACTAAAACAATGCTACTTGAATATGGTTTGTCAATGAAAGTGAGTAATTGATAAATGGGAATAGAATATGATATAATTCCATGATTCAACACATCTTATTTTATATGTAATGCACTATAGTTAAAAAATAAATAAATTAGGCAGCATTTTCAGTTAGTCTGTTATACGTCAGACTCCACAGGCCACACTGATCAACGCTGTGTATTATCCTTCTCCCCAGGATACTGCCAAAAAAAACAAAAACTGAGGGCACCCCACACCCCTGCCTGCACTTGTTTAACATCTGAGTTGTTTGCTCAAGTTTGTCAAGTTGGATATTTGCAGGGTGACCAGTGCTGTGTCTCAGGAAGACAAGTTTATAATTCACTTCCTGTTAATGTTCCAGTTACACTAAGGACTTTAACACATGTACACATTTCAGCAAGCTGAAAAAAACCCAAACATATTTCACAGAAACACACATGCACGCACAATGCAAGCCATAGCATGTTGAACTATGTAATGGACAGTTGCAGTTGGATTTTCCCACGTTTTCTGCATGACACATTAATGTACCTGGAGAACTGGATCCTGAACGTCCAATAAATCTGAATCCTTTGTACTGTCTTGTGCTGACAAATGTGACTGAATATTCTTATCTCTGACCCTGATCAATACATTTCATAAGTGGTTACTGTTAGTGTGGCATTGTGAATTCAGGCAGTGTCATTTTTTTGAGTGACAGAGGTTGTTACGGCAGGATCTCCACATGACCGGAGGCCAAACTGTCACAGTGCCAAGAAAATAGCTATTTTATTATAGTATATAATCTCTCTCCGGAGATGGGAAGAGTCTGCAGTACAATATAGTTCAGGAGGAGGGAATGGTTGAGATTACTTGGTAGCTCAGCTTGGCTCAGAGTCAAAAGAAAAGAGAGGGAATGAAAAGGCCAGTACAGGGGCTGCCTAGAGTCTGGGAGCCAGTTTCTTGCCTGCTAACTGTCAGGCTCTTGTCACTGCTCCACGGGCCCAGCCTAGACCACAGCCTCCCTGTGAAAAGAGCAAGGATTAAGACAGTTGGAGATAAAGACAAAAGGGACACATTGCCTCTCTTCCCCTAGAGCTCCCCCACAGCCGCACAATGATAGCGTACAATGGGATGATGTGTTCTTTTGGCCGCGCCGGATGTGTCATCACATGCTGCTGTGCAGAACTTCCCAGCATTGTGTGCGGGCCTCTGCCATTGTGGCCGGTCAATACTAATACCTTGCAGATATTTCACAGTGGGTGAGTCCTTTTTTTCAGCCCAGGAAGCCTGGAGTTCCCTGGCTTCCAGGGTCAGGAAGCAGGGAGGCCCCAGGACTGAGTAGCCTGCCACAACTACAGCTGTGGGGAAGGGGGAAGGGAATGACCTGTGGACTCTATCTCTGACTTTCTACTATGTTTTGAAAAGTTCTTGAACACCTTGGAAACACTTCCTTCTTTATCTGAGAAGCTCTTGTTATCTCCAAACTAAAATATGTATCAGTCTGGCTTCACCTCAGTATAATCCCCTCAGATTCTTTGTAAAAGATAAGACTTGTGCCTTTATTGAAAAGTCTTCTGACACTGTCAATCATCATCATCATCAGCTTTAATTTTTTCACCACGCTGGAGTCCTATATATGACAGAGTATTAGGGCCATATACAGTTTGTAAAAAGAAACAACAAAAAACTGAGTACAATTGGATCAGTTTTTCCACGGCAGGCATAATGCCTGACAAGCCACGTCTCTGTCCAGTGTTGCAAAGTGAGGCGATGTGACTGCTTGGCAGAATAAAATTTCTTTCTCGTAAATTTACAACTTTGATTTAGTTTTTCCCCAAAATATTACCCCACCCCCTCCAGGTCTTTCTATCTCTCCCTCTTTCTCTCTCTCTCTCTCTCTCTCTCTCTCTCTCTCTCTCTCTCTCTCTCTCTCTCTCTCTCTCTCTCTCTCTCTCTCTCTCTCTCTCTCTCTCTCTCTCTCTCTCTCACACACACACACACACAAAGGTGTTCCACAAGGAGTCATTTTAGGTCCCCTTCTGTAATAGTTATTATAAACATATGCTGATTGGAAGCCTGGACTTTAGGTGAGATGACCAGAAAAGGCGCATTCATTCAAATGTTTTGCTTGAGCGCCCATCTTTATTGCGTACAATGTGAGAAGCCAAACCACGAACTATGGATATGCAGATGTGATATTTATCATGTCCACTTTGTCTTGTCTGGTGAGACGAGACCAGAGAAGAACTGAAGGGTGGACAGAGGAACTGACTGTGTGAGAGCAGTCAGAGGGAACATTACCCTTGGGCCTATGAAAGCACATTTTTCTCCAATGTCATGGAGATTTCTTTTACTAATGAGCTGTATCCATGGGCTATCAAGTGTTGCCAAATGCAGAGGGGATTTGTTCCTTTGGTTAATTAAATCATGGACAATTTTGGAGCCTTAATGCTTGGGATGTAACTGCTAGTGGGAACCTAAATCCACTTATTTTTGTGCAAAAAGGGGCAATGAAATGGATCTTTGTCAGTGTGAACACAGAATTAAGTGGTTTGCTGTGGAAGTATCTGTGCTATTTCACGTCACTTGGACATGCAGACATAGTTTCATCACTCACAAGAAATGAAACTCTCAAAGAGAAAAAAAAAACTGTCGCATTTCTGGAACTGAAAGTTACATGAGACCTTTGTCCAGCCCAGTAAGTTTAGGACATATGTACATACCGGATGATTCCACACCTCACCATTTACATCCAGTGCCAATGTTCAGTCCCAATGCAGGAAGTAACGTTAAAAGTGAGGATATGGAGGTCAGGGTAATGGATGGGTAACCAAATAATCCTTCCAATTTTCATGAAATCAGGCCCTGTGTTTGATACTATTTATAGCCTGCAGTGTTTCAGCAACTGCCGTTATATACATTTGTAATTACCTCTTTCTATGTTAGTTTTCACCGTTAAAGGTGGAATCCGCTATTCCCATGCTGGTTTTATATTATGTTCCCATGCACAAGAAATTCACTAACTATGCATGTATGTAATCCAGCATCATGCTTTTCAATTTTGTCTCACTGATATCAGTCTGACAAAAAGATATCAAGGCTAATCCAAACATTTTCTATTGCTGCTGTTTAACATTGAAAACATTACAACAAGTCATTTGGCATTTTTCATCAATAGATCAGTTTTCATGTTTGCAAGGGAGTATTGGAACAAGAAGCAGCATATAAGAGGTCTGTAGGGCTCACACATTTATCTGCAATTTGTAAACTCATTTGTGAAATAGGGCACTGGCACCATTTGCAACCTGCTTGTAAGCAGTGCTGTCACATCCTGGTGTAGTTCGTGTTTTATTTTGAAATGTTATTCTCTCCTTGTGTATTTTGTTAGTTTTACTTCCTGTGTTTCCCCTGTCTTGGTTGATTGCCTCATATGTTTCACCTGTCTTGTTTCTTTCACCTGTGTCCTGTTAGTTATTACTCCATGTATATATTTTGGTTTTCAGTTCAGTCATTGTCCGAGTCTCTGTGTTTTGTTCACGTTGTTGTTTTGGACTGTGTGTTTTTTGCTGCCTATCCGCCCGTTATTTTGCCAGTGTCATTCGGCCTGAGTTTTTTCCAGGGAAGAACAACTATTACCATCTGTAATCTGCTAATGGGGATCCTAATAAACTAATATACACTACTCCACACAACACAACACTACACTACACTAAACTACACTAAACTTCACTACACTACACTACACTACACTACACTACACTACACTACACTACACTACACTACACCACACTAAACTACACTACACTACACCACACTACACTACACCACACTAAACTACACTACACTATACTACACTACACTACACTACACTACACTACACTAAACTTCACTACACTACACTACACTACACTACACTACACTACACTACACTACACTACACTATACTACACTAAACTACACTACACTAAACTTCACTACACTACACTACACTACACTACACTACACTACACTACACTATACTACACTAAACTTCACTACACTACACTACACTAAACTACACTACACTACACTACACTACACTAAACTTCACTACACTACATTACACTACACTACACTACACTACACTACACTAAACTTCACTACACTACACTACACTACACTACACTACACTACACTACACTACACTAAACTTCACTACACTACACTACACTACACTACACTACACTACACTAAACTTCACTACACTACACTACACTACACTACACTACACTACACTACACTACAATACACTACACTACACTAAACTTCACTACACTACACTACACTACACTACACTACAATACAATACAATACAATGCAATACAATACACTGCATTACACTACACTACACTACACTAAACTTCACTACACTACACTACACTACACTACACTACACTACACTACACTACACTAAACTTCACTACACTACACTACACTACACTACACTACACTACAATACAATACAATGCAATACAATACACTGCATTACACTACACTACACTACACTACACTACAATACAATACACTACACTACACTAAACTTCACTACACTACACTAAACTACACTACACTAAACTTCACTACACTACACTACACTACACTACACTACAATACAATACAATACAATACAATGCAATACAATACACTGCATTACACTACACTACACTAAACTTCACTACACTACACTACACTACACTACACTAAACTTCACTACACTACACTACACTACACTACACTACACTACACTAAACTTCACTACACTACACTACACTACACTACACTACACTACACTACACTACACTACACTACACTACACTACACTAAACTTCACTACACTACACTACACTACACTACACTAAACTTCACTACACTACACTACACTACACTACACTACACTAAACTTCACTACACTACACTACACTACACTACACTACACTAAACTTCACTACACTACACTACACTACACTACACTAAACTTCACTACACTACACTACACTACACCACACTAAACTACACTACAATACAATACAATGCAATACAATACACTGCATTACACTACACTACACTACACTACACTACAACAATCTTCACTACAGTAAAGTAAAGTACACTACAGTAGACTAAACTAAACTAAACTAAACTAAACTTTACTACACTACACTACACTATAGAAAAGTAAAGTGTGGCTGTGGCTCAGGAGGTAGAGCGGTTGTCCACCAATTGGAAGATTGGTGGTCGAATCCCGGCTCCTCCAGTCCACATGTCCATGAGTCCTTGGGCAAGATACTGAACCCCAAATTGCTCCCGTTGCTGCGCCAACGGTGTATGAATGGTTAGTTTCCCTCTGATGAGCAGGTTGGCACCCTGTGTGGTAGCCCCTGCCATCAGTGTATGAATGTGTGTGAATGGGTGAATGAGACGTAGTGTAAAAGCACTTTGAGTGTTCATAACGACTAAAAAGCTCTATATAAGTACAGTCCATTTACCATGTAAAGTAAGAGTTGTCTGATAAAAAGTATGAAAAGCTACAAAATGTCCCTTTTTTTAAAACAGAATGATAGAAAGTGCTGTGATGGTATTATATGTAACACAACACTTGAGAAGAGAAGTCAAACTTTCTTTAGCCCATGGCACTTAACATGATACATGATCCACGAACAATGCTTGGGTAAATGTATACACCTCCAAGAGCTTAGGTGATGTTAGCTGCGGGTCATACGTTGGGTAAGTGGAATGGAATCCAGGGAGGAACTACAGATACAGTAGGTACGGCAGGAGGGGGGGGGGGGGTTCTTTATCCTGCTGGATAAACCACAAGCATGGGAGTAATCTCCCCTCAAACCCACCAGACAGACACACTGACAAGTGATGAATGTGAGAACTAAACTCTACTACCTTTCATTCGCTTTCCTAATTCTACTGGAGTGATAATGTCCAGTCGAGAGTTTGCACAAAGCTTTTAATCTACATTATAAAAGCTCAGTTCTTTTTAGCAGTCAGACAGCGTGGACAAACAGAGGGAAGAAAAGGATTTGGGGAACTCATCTCGATAAGTGTCTTTCTACCGCAATTCCTCTATTAAAGGGAAGTGCGGTTGTGTGTCCGAGAGCTTCGAGACAATAAAAAAAGAGGCACCGCACAAAAAGTGTAACTTAACAGCTGTTTTAGCAATGCGCAGAAGTGCGAATCCAATTTTTATACGTTAAAGACAGGCTTCACAGATGAAAGACTCCTTTCATGATCCTTGTGTGCAATAAAAATGGCCACTTGCAGCAGACTGGAACTCAAGGGGAGGCAGCACCAGGTGGTCTTTGGTTGGCACACAGTGTTGGGGGAAAACCAGTTGTTGTGGTGTTGTTAATTTTGTGTGTTGGAACTTCTGACTTTTCTAATGCCAAAATAGAAAATTCCTAATTGCAATAACGTAGAAGTCTATGAAGCCGGCCTCAGTAAAAACAAGCTGTGAGGAGTGCTTGCATCACTGCAGATGTACTTCTCACTGAAGAATATTTTCTTACATGTGGTTTCGAATGTTTGAAGCAAAATAAAAGATGCAGCTATACCAGAGAAGGCAGCATTCTGTTGTCACACTGCAACTCTGCTAGACTCCAGCTCTCTCAAGTTCAAAGTACAGTGCTCCCAGACTTATCTCCTTCTTGCCACAAGGGACCTCATTTATGACATTCTAAAGCCTAGTGGGGCCCGATTTCAACCAAAGAACACCCCATTCAGATTTTCAAAGGGCCAAAAAAAAAAAAAAATTTACTCTTCCTTGCATACTCAAACTCCAGCAAAGCCTAAATGCTCCAACTACTGTATATTACTTGGCACAAATTTCAATCTCAGCCACATCTGTTCACAGTCTTACTCTGCGGGAACACACACACACACACACACACACACACACACACACACACACACACACACACACACACACAAGCACACTCATTCACTCGTCTGATCTGGTGGAAAGAGTCCTGGAGAACATGTGAAGTGCTGTGGAGGTGGCACGTTGAAGAAGGGGCTTAATGAATTCATAAGTATAACAGCATGGACCAGGCTGAATGGGAGGTTGGGCTGTTTGATGTGTTAGTTCTGGATCTGAACGCTGCCAAGGAGCTGACTGTAAGAAGCAGACATAGATGTTATAACCCTACTGTATGTGTTTCCGAGGCAGCGAGCTCCTGTCAGCAGCCACTCCTGCTGTTAGATTAGATATCTAAATATATTCACTTAAATGGTCTCTACTTAGATACAGTATCTAGATACATAGCCCACTACCTACCTGATACAATAAAGTACAATTACATTTGTAGCAATGTGATGAACTGCGATTCAAAGCCTGTTCGATACATTTCAGTTACACTTTAACATTACTTCAGCTCATTCAGTAAGATCTTATCAATGCATCTCCTCAATCACATACGTCAGATAATTCTGTATCTTTCCACAGCTAATGGATATTGTTTACCTTGGTTTCTGGGTCAGTGTCAACCAGTTAATATGATATGATATTTCATATGATATTTGGTTGCTCGTCCTTGATGTAGCATTAACTACTAACACTTACATTACTGTCATCGGTAACTTTATGTTGCCACCATCATCATTTCCTGCAGTGTCAGACTTAGTAGAGTGTGATATTTTATTCAGCGTGGAATTATTTTTTGTCAGAAATCAGATTTTATTGAAATAGATAAGATTGGAGAGTGAAGCTAGCTAGCTAACAAGCTAACAGGAAAAGGGCGGACTGAAAGAAATACACACATAAAGGAACGAGAACACATGGACAGAGGGAAAGAGTAACTTTAGAGATCAGCTTATGACAGCCATATTGATTTTTGACCAATTTTGCACACATTTTGCATCAGATTTGTGTATCAATGTAGCTGTAGTCTCTTTATCTGTTGAATCTGTTTTCCATTCGGACTATGTATCCTCACCCCCTTATTTTTTATTTTTCAGGGTTGTGCTGGGCAGTGCCCCTCCTTACTTACTAGCCTACAAAGTGCACTATAGTTGCTGTTTGTGATGATATTTAAGTGATTGAATTTTGAGTGTGTAGAAACAGGGTGGGAGGTTTCTAGCACAACTTCACCTAGGCTATACTTCCAAGGAGCATGGAGAGGTACAGAAGAGAAGTTTATGAACAGACCAATGCAAAATGTGTTGGTCTGGTAATAAACTTCTCCTTCACAACAAGTGTTACTGGATCTTTGACTTTCTTCAGACTTTTGAATGTGTACATTTATCCATTTATGTCACACAAGGAAACAATGAGAAAACAAGCCAATTTCTTTATTGCATTGTATCATGCATAAAAAAAGATAAAATAATATAAAAGTGAATACACTACAGATCCATCCTTATGACATTTTATTACATGCTGTTTTTTGCACATTGTGTATGAAATGAAAGCACGGAGCTCTGACCTCTCCCTGGTATGTAAACATATTTCTTTTTTTATTATTATTTTAAAAATCAGCAAGTTTGAAATATTTGCCTTTCATTTCCTGTCTGTTAGGAAAAAGACAACATCTGGAAAAGATATCATCCACTTCCTTTGCTTTGTCACGTAGTTACTTGTGACCATGGCAACAGGGGTCTTGCAGCGAAGGCAGTGACAGCGTTCAACAGGAGAGGCAGCGGAATAAAAGCCAACTATAGGTGTCTTAACTTCATCAACAGATCTTTTACTAAAAAGGAAACTGGGCTTCATCTCTTCTTACTGTCTGCAGAGTGCTCCAAAATCCAAACAAATTGAAGTTATGATGCATCTGTAGTAACATCTCCTCATGCTGTCAACGCAGAAAATGAAAGCCCAGTCAGATCTCTCTCTGACAGCCATCTTAAATCCACTCAGAGATCTCAGGGGACCAGTTTTCTGCATACTCAATATGCTCACAGCTCCTTCAACCCACACTGTCGTCATGGCAACCATGGACCACCTCTGGCTTCTAGTGCATCTGTCAGCCAATACCCCCCCTCCCCTCCTATACACATACACAAACTACACTGCCTGCGCTCGTTCTGATTACCATGACGGTGTGTTTCAGCGTCGGCATGGACCTTATGTCCTCATGTGTTTTTAGAAGAATGTGCTTGATTTTTAGGCACATGTATAAAAATATACTACATGACAGATTCATTCATTTTTGAACTCATGCTTGTAGATCTTTACTCCACCATCTCATCTCCTCAGCGGTGATAACAGCAGAGTGGAGGCGAGTAGAACGCTGAGATGGCAATGCAGAGCTCCCATTTGTTTTTACTAGGTTTTATCTAAAGAGGGCAGCCTTGAGCCTTTCCTCACAAAGCAGTGTTGACACTTCCTTCACCACACACACACACACACACACACACACACACACACACACACACACACACACACACACACACACACACACACACAAAAAAATACACGCAAACCTGCTGTGTCACAACCCACACTATGAATGCAGGACCACCCATCCAGCACTAAAAGTCCCTGGCTGGGATTTAAACCTTACTGACCCCAGCCCCCACCCATCAAATCACCTACAGAAACACACAAAAAATGTATTCTGTGTGTGTGTGTGTGTGAGTGTGTGTGCTGGTATGCATGCATGTATGTATGTGCGCAGCAGCAGCAAGAAAGAAAAGGAAAGTGAAGAAGGAGGAGGAGGAGGAGGAGGACAGGGAGCAGCTGAGTGGAGCTGCTCTCTCTCATCACTGAGTAATGTTTCGCGCCGGCTTTTTTTTTTTTCTTTCTCTCTCTTCTTCAGAAAAGAGTGAAACAGCATTGTGCGTTCAGCTGCGCCGAATGTGTCTTTTCTTTTTCTCGCCCTCTTCTTTTTCGCTGGAGAGCTTTCTCTTTTGTCACTCTAAACCCTCCCCGCACATCTAAAGCCCCCCTCCACCTTTACCCGCCAACCCCACCCATCTAAAACCTTCTGAAGTCCCCACACTTCATCTAAAAAGGCAGTGCAAGGAGGGGGGAAGAAGGAGAAGGAGGAGGAGGAGGGGGGGGGGGGGGGGGGGGGGGGGGTTGTATGATGGGGGAGGGGCGTAGTACTGTTGTAATCTGCAATTGTTACAGTCTGGAGCCTTGCTACGCTGTCACCATCCCGAATTGATTTAACCATCAATGGCAGCATCCATTTAAGGGGGCTGCTGCACCGGCCCCGGCTGCCCAAACCTGGCTGAATGTGCAACGAGCCCCCTTCTTTTTCCGCTCCCTTTCCCACCATTGGGTATCAAAGGCTATTGTGTCCGGAGAAAGTAGAGGGGTCACCCATTTACCCCCCGTGGGTCAACCACAAGCTCTGACGAAGGGGGAAAGTGAAATAGAGGAAGGAGAGTGGCAAGGAGGAGGAGGAGGAGGAGGAGGAGGAGGAGGAGGAGGAGGTCTTGAAGTGCAACATCAGGACAGAGTACTTCCAGTTGTCCATAGAGATAAGAAGGAGTGTGTGGCCCTGACGTCAATGGAGCCATTTAATACGACGCACTGAAAATATTTGGAATCTGAGGCATTTGTTTGCTGTTATCACCAGCGTGGATGTTCCTGTTAGGCCCCGGCAGTTGGCTCCATTCCCCAAGGCTGTGTATACCACGGCTGGAGTCAACCCAAGGAAGTAGACTTTTTTTTTTTTTTTCCTCCTCCACAACTGAATACCTGCAGTTGTTTTTCTTTTCTTCCCCTCACTATGATTATCATGTGCAGCCTGAGAAATAAAGTAATCAAGAAAAATGAAAACCATCGTGCTGTGTTAAGTTTACAATACTTTGCAACGAAGATGCCAAGCGAGCGTCACATCACCCCTCCAGACCTGGACAATTGCTAGCTTTCAAGTGGCTCCAATTCCTGCCTGTTTATTTTGGTTTATTACATGTTACCCAACTGCACAGCAACTTTGATCTCCACTTTTTTTTTTTTTTTAGCTTTTGTTACGCTGGAGCGAACTGATTCCAGGAGTGAATATGTAATATTTTTTCTTCAGTATAGCACAGGAAAGCTTAGTGGTAAATACAGTAAGAGACCACGCGGCCTGTGCTGCTTGATGTTTAGAGAGGGAGGAGGAGGAGGAGGAGGAGGAGGGGGTAATTTGAATAATGCGATTAGGGATGAGGTAATACTACGCTGCCCTTCCTGTGTTAAGTCCACTCATGCACAGGCCAGGATTAAAACAAATGTGTTTTCTCTGCTCGTGAGTAGCTGTGAGAATAAAAAGCTTACAAGATCTCCGTGTTAAGAGCAGATATGTTAAAATGCTTAAATCCTTATACTTAAAACACATGTTCTCATGTGTTTTATCTCCAATGAAAACGGCTGACACTGAGGACTATGAAAAGTGGTGTTGGGTTCACATTATATGGTTTAAACCATAATTAATGGCAGCTTAGTTGGAAAAACTGGTCATGCCTGCTTCCTAGTTACAAATGAGTGATTGATATTGAGAAGTTTTGACAGCTATGGATACCTGCCACTTGGCAAACAGAACTAAACAAGTGTCAACATGTATGAGGCGAAGTGTGATTTAATCAATTCAACTAATTCAAAAGGAGCTAGAAAGTCAAAAAAGTAAGTAAGTAAATCAAAATACACTAAGATCCATCCATTTTTCCATAACGCTTATCCCCATAGGGTAAGCGTTAGGCAGCACCTATACTAAGATATTAATGGCAAAAGATGACAGAGGTGTCCTAACCATAAATAACTGCAGAGCATCATTACTGGTTATAGGTCATTCAAGATGGAAATTAACTTATCAAATAGATTTTTCATAATTTACTCAGTTCTGCTAAATCTGGTGTCATGTTTCACAAAGCAGAAGTCTAATTTAAGGGAAAACTTTGGTATTTTTCAATCTGGACTCTATTTTCCCATCTTTTTGTGTCTGACTAATGGAGATAACACATTTTTTGACACTGGTCCAGTATTGAGTGAGAACTGCAATCGGCAGCTGTGAAATGAGCTGCAGTGTAATCTGATGGAGCAATAGCACCCCATCAATGAATGTCCACTAAAAGTGTTTGTTTTTACTGCTGACAGGCTCAGATTGTTAATATAAGTGTTTGATGACATTATGGAAAGAACCCAACAGAGAAATAAAGTGTTTTTTCTGGCTGTTTTTAGAGGACGTGCACTGACTTAGACACAAAACATCCAGGTTGAAATATACTGTAGTTTCCCTTTAATGATATCATGTTATAAAAATTGGACGTGTATTTAATAACATCAAACGGTAACATTACACATCCTACTTTGGTTCATTTAACTTAACCGTTACATTGGAAATAAATTGCATTTTTTTAAATTTAATGGACACATTTGACCCATGTTTACTAAAAAAACATTCAAAAATCACCATTCAAACCTGTTGTGTTTATTATATTCTATAAAATGTTCTCATGGACCATAAAATAGTGATTGTGAATGTCTTTTTCTCACAAGATTATTCAAACATTTATTAATGAGTGAGAGACTAATTATGAGTCAGAATATGAACAGTATGTAAGGGTTAATTCACAGAGGAGCTGTTCAAGGGAGCTATGGTTTGTTAAATTGAGCAAAATGTTAACAGAGTCCGGAAAAAGGAAGGCCGGCAGTCATTGAACACCAACTCCAGAGGATGTAGTTTCGGAAAAAGAAAGTCTTCAGAGCATTGGGCTTTTGTGTTTCAGGAAAAACCATTGGGCCGTTGGACTATGGACTTTCATTCCAATAGGACATTTTTTTTTAACTATTGGGGTTTTCGGAATAATGGGCCGTCAGACCAATTGGCAGTCTTAGGAGTACTGAAACTGCCAGTTGGACTGGACTCTGACAAATGAGATTCCATTCATCTCCATTTTATTGGCATTGAGGCAGAAATCTGAATTGACCATTCAGATAACTGTATTGAAATACAACTAAATTAAAATACACACACTGACATTTGGTACATAAAATGATCATTTAGAGACATCTGGCTGGCAAAGCCTCCTGAAATATGTTTTTCTTATTCTAATGAAATAAAAAAACATCTTCAGGACAAAGTCAGCAATTTACCATCTGCATAGTCCACAGTGGTTTTGTTATTGTCACAGTAATGATAATTACATCAACAAGCAGGGCTTCTTGGCATGGCAAGATGTTTTGACACTTCAGCGTTCTGCATGTGTGCCAACAGTGGAATCCAAGACATGCACCAATCAGATTAGTCCCATAGGGCTCTGGGTTTCCATAGGGGCTAAGGCCAAGGTGACTCAAATTGAGTTAACAATGGGCGCTGGTCTGAGTTCACGAGAATGTTCCAATTATCCACAAAGCACCATTCAGCAAAATTCATCGTTGTAACTACTTTTTTGTGTGTGTGTGTGTGTGTGTGTGTGTGGCTAAATGGGAGACTGTGGGGAAAGGACTGAGACACTCCATTATTCCGCTCAGTGACTTGCATCCTGAAAGCTAGCGCGGATATCTGGAGAAGCAGTTTTTTTTCACTCCGTGACAAGTTTCGGGTTTATGTGCAGGGCTGTTACTCTATCTGCTAATTGTCCAGGAAGTGCTCTCTACTGGAGAATAACTTGAGATGGAGTGTTGAAGTTTTAAATGGAGCAGAGGGAAAGGAGAGATTCCCCCTACCTCTAAAGTAGCCTCGGGCAACAGCAGTTATGCATAGGATATCTTTGGGTTTGTTCATGTGCCAGAATACAGATGAGGCTGCCTTTCACACTCCTCTCCTCTACAAAGAGAGTATCACTCCCTTGTCACCCAAAAAAGGGCTGCTGCGCTCACTCCTTTATTTCAGTTTTGCTCCTGAAGTTTCCATGGTAACCTAAATACTATTCAGCCCCCTTGCAAGCAAAGCAGTCCTTGCAGGTGGCTGTTCTTTAAAGCAAAGAATGCCACAAATGCAGCTCTTTTAAAACAACTGTTGAGTGAGGCCTGCTTAGAATTTGTCAGTCCCAAATGCCTCATGATCATGATGTCGATTGGAAGCTGTGAAAATAAAGATAAACAAGCTTTTAATGGTGGAGTCATGATGTATTTAAAGTGGAGAGCGTATGAGGCTGTAGAGCTCTGTATGAAGACGTGAGGTTTATTTAAGGCTTTACTTAATGACCCATTTAATTTAAGCTCACTAAAACAGCTCTGTGTCTGATAAGATGGGGGAGGGGAGCGATGGAGTAATAAGACTGATGTAACATGAGTGTATTTCTATGGTGCGCTTGTCGCCGAGTAACCAGTTGCCTTGGCAACCCTCTCCATCCCATTTCCCCACCACCACCACCACCACCATTCCCCAGCCGCTCTCTCTCTCTCTCTCTCTCTCTCTCTCTCTCTCTCTCTCTCTCTCTCTCTCTCTCTCTCTCTCTCTCTCTCTCTCTCTCTCTCTCTCTCTCTCTCTCTCTCTCTCTCTCTCTCTCTCTCTCTCTCTCCCACTCTCTCTCTCTCTTTTCTTTGGCAGTATGTGATCTCCATTATGGGAGGAGAATATCACAGTGTCCTTATCAAGGCTTCAGATAACAACAAGGCCAGTGTAATCCGCGCTCCCGCACAGGTCCAGATAAATGACACGGGCCCCTGTGTCATCGGCCATATGGTCCTTGATGGTTCTCAGGAGAGTCTCTGCCGTCTTGTGTCACTGACTCAGCTAATGGCCCTGCTCAGACAAATGAGACATGAGGGCTGGACAGTGGACACAGCTAAGAGCCAGTGGGAGCTGCAGTTATATGAAAACAATCCTCAAGTGGTGTACATACACACTTAATGCTGTGTAATGTTGACAGAAATGTAATAAGTAATACAGTAATACAGTATTCAAATGAGGCGAGACTTTAGAATGACAGTATTTGTCCCCGAATATGATTTGAATGAACATAAATAATACATTTCTATCAGAATGTTATGTGGGAACGAAGTGGGAGGAGTTATTCTGGGCAGTCAGTGTTTCTGGTGTAAAAATCTTGTTAATTTCCTGCATAGAAAATGTTAGGTGAAAAGTAGCTGGAGCTCTTTAAAGACCTGAATAGGCAAAATGTCAAAGATAGCCTTTGAATACATTACTTTAAAGGATATGTCTGACAATATTCTGCATCCCACGGAAATACAGAAAATTAACAATGAACTGATCTACTAACAAGTATTGTGTGTCAAAGTCTGATATATCTTATTCTTCTGTGCCACAGAGCTCCATTGTTGTCCAGGAACTATTAAAACACATCAGTGAGCCACATTGTTGCACTGGGTGGAATGTTCCTTCATTACTGTGAACACACTGTCATTTATTTTTGACTCACACACACAGTCCTGCTGCCAGAAATATTGCACCAAATCTATGACTGAAAATAGTCCCCAACCAATTCAGCAACTTCTGTCTTAATAACATTTGCCAAAAACTACAACACTGTACTGAAAAGTCAAGTAGGACTCCAAAGCAGAGGCATCCAATCACTGAGCTTAAACCTCAGCAAGCAGAAGCTGAAGATTAAGATCTTGTAAAAAGGAGGCATCAGGTAACTATGATGCAGTGTCTTGGGTCCAGCAGGCCTTTTTCACAGGGGACATTTTGATATGTCACATTAGGAAGCGTACAGGTGTAAATAATGAATGAAGTAATAATGAATTAATCAGTTCCATTTAGCTACACCAGGAGCCATCATTAATATAGTAAAACCTGCACTTTTCCCTACAATGACAAGTCAAAATGTCTGCTGTAAAAATGACTTTTATTATGAAACACTGTCAAATTGTCACAGTAGATGTCCTCATGTTTCAGGGTCAGTGACAAATAAGAGTTGGCAAGATGAGCAATTCAATAATATGTTAAATAGTTTTAAAAGCAGCATCAGGTTTGTTAAAATGTACATTTAGTATTTTTGTTGGTTTTATATCATTTGAAATGATATTTGCATCATTTTTTACCAAAAGTAAGACTGAATGCTCCTGAAAATGTCAAATGGTGTAACCACAAAAGAATGATAAATATTCAATATTTAATCACCTACAGTGTATTTAAGTGGATTTATACTAATAATGACTTCATTTAAAAAAAAAAAATGTAAATGGTTCCTGATCTCTATGATTCCCCAGATGAAATGTAATATTTAGAACAATTGTATTCCATTAGCTTTATTTAACATAAAAAGTTATAATGTAAGATCATGCCAAACTAGTTGATATGGTGTTTTATTGAGAATTTATTGTTTTTAAGCAAGTTGAATTATTTGGTACAAAGTTTTTTATGGTTACACCACTTAGACATTTTTGCCATAATCCTCTAATATATTCTCTCAAAATGGATTAAAAGCAGAAATTTGATGCTGAGTCCACACAAAAAGAATGTGTGCAAATTATTCATACATTTATTTTCACATTTTAACCCCTTTAAATTTGACTAAACCACATGGACACAAAAAATCCTCATTGACTCATCAATATTTTACAAGTCAGTCAAATATATGGCCAGATTTTCTTTTAATGTTTTTTTTATGACTGAGACAGACACACTAACAGCTTCATGTCACTGTCTGGCATTAAATAACACTGATCTGAACCAGTTCTACAGTAGGTCTATGCCAATAAATATGGGTGCAGCCATCTCTGTGCTTGGGACGGCAGTGATCAACAGTGTCACACATGTTCCTGTGTGTGTGTGTGTGTGTGACTGTGGTCCAAGACTGAGAATTCTCTTCTCTTCTTGTTGTTCACGCACGGCGATATGTCTCCTTTATGTCATGGTGTCATTAAGAGCTGGGATTACAAGGACATTCTTCATCATTACAGACATACAGTGTGTATGTGCCATAAAATAGCTTTCTTGTTTCCTGGACTGAAAAGAGGCTTTGGCTCTAAGTGATTCCTGTTTCATTATGTGTGCCTATGAATGGGGGATGGGGAGCTGAGGGCATACTGGAATAATAGCACAAATCATATTAATCACAGCATGCTCTGACCAAGGTCAATGGTGATTCTGTCAATATGATAGATAGAGAGTACATTATGTTTTCACGCTTCAAAATTATGTTTATACCCATTCATATCAATGCAGCCATGTCAGAAACATTTTAATGATGCACTCTGTATTTACCTCCATCTGTTCGACCTTATCTCCTATAAAAAATAAGTTCAGTTCCAACTCATTTGTTTTGTTTAATTTGTTTTGGAGGAAAAGCAACTGCTGATCCAGAAAATGTCCACTAGCATCATTTCTTCATTTTCTTCAATTACAGGAAGTGTGACATCCTCATACTGCACAGAAGTGGTAGAAAATAGATCAGGGTGAATGGCGGGGTGTATATCCTGTATCTAAGGGCTACTCTTGATTAAATAAATGTTTCAACCTTTTTTGCTTTCTTACTGAGAGTGAGATGAGAGGATTGATATCATTTTAGTGTATGTGATGTAAGTGCGATGCAGGAGTTGAGATGTGGTTATAGCTTAGCATCAGGTGCTGTAGTTGGGGGAAACAGCATAACTTGGCTTTGTTCAAAGTTAAAAAAAAAAAGTCTTCCAACACGTCTGAAGCTGACTATTTTAAACTATGGATTTTGTTTGTTTCAACCTCATGCTGGATTAAAAAAAAAAAAAAAAAATTCTCTTTTTTTCTTGAATATTTAGTCAATAGGTGGGTTGTTTATAAGAGAACAAAACAAAATCCAAAACAGTGCATTAACTGAAAGGTGAGGAGGGTGTTGGGGTTATTTCTTGAAGAGCAACATTTTATCCATCCGTCAATTCCAATCAAATTCTGTGCAGTGTCTGCTGCTACCATGAAGGTTTACTGTTGGCGAACACAGGATTTGGTTTTGGTACTATTGTGTACAGGCTAGACCTCTCTGTGACAAGCATGTGAAATGCTGCACACAGTCACTGAACCCCGGCTGCTGCCAATAAATACAGCATGTAATCATTCCTCTAAAACTACATATTTTCATTATTATCATGTTGAAGTGTCCCTGGACAAGATACCGGATCCCAAATTGCTCCTGCAGACTGTGCCATCGGTGTGTGTGAATCTGTGTGTGAATGATGAACAGGCACCTTGCATGGCAGCCTCTCCCATAAGCATATGAATGTGTGTGAATGGGTGAATGTGGCGTGTAGTGTAAAAAAACTAGAAAGATGCTATATAAATGCACACCATTTACCAAATGCATTGAGAGTGAACATTTTTCAGATATATTAAGTCTAAACATTTTGCAACAGCAGTGAATAGCATAGCAGCATTACATTTACTACTGCAAATGATCTGTATTTGTTGTGATTTTTTAGGCACTGGTAACGCACAGGTTAATACACTGGAATGAAGCTACTCCAGAGTGTTAGCAAAAAACTGCATCATCACCCAATTAGGGAAGTCTACAGTAATTTGCCAGTTTTTCCTCTGCTGTGACTGGTGTGATAAGTGGAGAAGCTGATTTCTTCCTGATGATCCTGTAGGAAACACACAGCGCTCCTCCGAGCCCTGTTTTGATTATAACACCGGCCGCTCCTCGGGAGCCGAGCAGCAAAGTGAAGTTTTGATTAATTTATTCTGGTTTTGGAACGACTCCCAACACAACTCCCACTGAACAGGCAGAGAATTACCCTCAGGCTTTCAGATCAATAGGGGAACTCCATGAAAAACACGTGCGTGGGTTATTTTCTGTCCATTTTCTTCTCTGTCCCACAAGCAAAGCTGATGATTTGATTAAAACATTACGGCCTTAACATCTAACAGGCTTTAAGTATTGGTATTTTACCCACAAATATTTAAAGGGGACCTATTATCCTTTTTCTTATTTTCAGTCACATATATAATAGTTACAGTGTTGGATGTTCATATTAAATGTGGCCAAAGTGTTAAAATAATGAGGTAAACACATGTAGCAGTAATCCCTGTGAACAAAAAGCACCGGATTCAGACTGTTCTGAACACTCAGTTTCCAACATTTTTTTCTACTTTCAGCCCAAGCTGACATCATATCGGGATGGATTTCTATATATGGTCATCTGTTCACTGCTCCATCCTGCTAACATTATGGTGTTTTTCCATTGTTTTAGGGGTAGTCATGTCGAGCCATGACTCCAGTCTAGCTGGCACGCTGTGAGTCATTTTCCATTTAACAGCAAGCAAACTAAAATAAGTAGTTTACCTGATGGAGGTGTGCAGGTTGTCTGTAGCTCTTCATTAAACATCATCATCACAGTGGCTGTTTCTGCTTGTACTGTTACTCCCTGCATTATCTCTAACTGATCCGATCAATAAACAGCTCCAAATATCTCCAGATGTTGTTGTGTTGACTGGTTTTTAGTGCTGCTAAAGAAGCTCTGCTCTGATGCTTTTAATATGAAGCAGTAAAGCAGGACATGTTGATTTTTCATCAGCGGTAACGTAACACGATTCCAATACAGCTGCCCCTGAGCATGCTTACATAAAGCTGGCCAATCAGAACAGAGTGGGCACATTGGGACATGGCACTACACAAGAATTCAGGGATCAGCAAAGTTAAAATAATTAATCTTTTGGGTAACAGGATCATCTGTACCAAATTTCATCAAAATCTATCCAATGGTTGAGATATAGTATTTCACTCAAACCCAAATTTCATGTTAAGGTTGATAACATTCTCTGAATGAAGTGTACATACCTCACCTATTACTTTGGTTAGATAAGTAATGAGGTATTCTTATGATAACCCCACTGTTTGTCTCAAGCTGAATGCCTCAAAGCCTCCTACTGCAGCTTCTACCTCTGTGACTGACTATTAGTAGCATCTTTTACTTTTTGCTGGATATATTTAGTGGGAGTGTACCAACACATTCTGAGATCCTGCCAAGCAGGTTTTGCACACATTTAATATGTCATAACAAAATCAGGAGGATCTGAGGAACTATTTTTATTCCAGTTGAACAATTAATACAAATAAATGTGAGATGATAGCAGCTGCAGCAGAGAATCATGATTTTTGGCATGTGGTTTTCTGGTTTGGTTTTGCAAGACAAACACTGGAAGATTGGAAAAGGCAGCGGGACCGCATAATAAACACTTACATATAATACGATATGAACACTGTGGTTAATTATTATTTTCAGATTTGCGGTACATAAAGGGGTTTGAAGGTAGGAAAAGAGGGTGGTTACTTGAAGATTACAAACCTTTAATATAAATGGGAGTCAGACATTTGAACCTTTACATATTGTACATTCTGACCCTTCACAGTAGGGATAATTAGTCCCCGTACCAAATTTAAACAATATGTGTTTTGCATCCATAGAAATCTTATTAGGGGTTAGTGAATACAGAAAATAGTGGAAGTGAAGGATGCAACAAAGTTTTAATATTTGAATGTTAGGATTCATTATAACCATTAAAACCAACCAACCACTCAACACTGACCCAGCTACAAAAAAAAAGAAAGAAAAAAAAGAAGAAGAAATTTCATGTATGTATTGTCTGGGCCACTTCTGGAAAAGTCATACAATTTCAGACTTTAATAACATAATTTTAGGGTGTTTTTTAATTGCTTTCAAAGGTCAAAAATAGGACAAAAACAGTATGTAAGGGTTAAATAATTGTACTATGTGCTGTTTACAAGTGTAAGGACAGAATTGTCATGTGGCTTTACTTTAAGCATCATGAGTTTCACTTCTTTATTTCTAACACTTTCCACTGAGGAAATTCTGATGACCATCTCACTTTGTTTTAATCATTCAATTATATAATGATGAGCTCCACATTCTAAACATTAAGTTCTTGAAAACAGAACAAAAGAAAAAAGAAAGAAATGTATGTCTGTAAAGTGAGTTACAACAGGTGTCCAAGAGAATCCTAACCTCTCTATGTTGGCATCTCCAGTATGTGTGACGCGTTACAATTTGGGGAAAAAATTGATGCAGCTCGAGCATGCACCAGAGAAGAGGCTAACCAGTGTGTTTGGCACCCTGGAGAATCGGTTAGAGACACTTTACAAAAGTCTGCTTGTCCTCCACTTGATCCAAGAGTGCAGCTGGGATCGATGATTTACAGCGGCTGCAACCACAAGTCCTTGCAGCGCTCATCATATGGCAGTGGAAGACACTGAGGGTTATGACTCAGAACAGAGCTGGGGGGGATTACTGAGGAATGAGGCACCCCTATAAGGTTCCAACTATGAAACCCAGAGAGCCATTGGTTCAGAGGTGACTGTGGAACTAAAGGTTTGTATGCTTGGAGCAGTTTGAGGAAGTGATAAAAACCAAATATCAGGATCTGACCACATTGATATTTGAGGTAAATAACCTTAACAAGGTCCTCTTGAGGACATTAATAACCTTTAATAACCTTTTAATAACTGCATTGCTTACAGTTTTTATATATTCATATTTCTCTTTTAGGGCTGACTCTGCTGTTTATTGAAAATATGTGAAACACTTGGAAAAATGATCTGAACACTGTCTCAGATCAGAGCTGTGGACATAAAAATGGTCATAAAAATGAGGCCTGTGAGACTTGACTCTCTAGTTATACAGTTTACAATGTACAGTATCTACTGTACAGAAAGTCATCTACTGACAACTACAGGGCTAGCTAGCAAGCTAGTGTCAATAGCAAATCAATAGCATGCCAACACTGCCAGCTGCCAGCCAAGCTCACTACCTGCCTGTTAGCAAGCTAGTTAGTTAAACTGCTAACTCAAATTTGCTAAAATTCCTTCGAGAGGCATACGATACTTGTAAGATCAACTTCTCTCACTTCAGGACTGACTGTAAACTGTATCTCATCTACTTTGTGGAGCAGTATACAGTCCAGCATAGCAGGCCCTCAATAACTGGATAGTTCAACAAAGCTAATGTGACAGCTACCTCTACTTAAGACTCTCCTGCTGTCCGTTCCCTCAAAGTTCTGCACTGGAAAGACAGTTTGCCACTGGACAATAATGTATATTTGCTAGGTTAACAAACTAGAACTGAATTCATAAGTAAGCTCCTTCAAATGCTTGTGTGATCAGGCCTGTAATTTGACAGACTTGAGACTTGACTTGCCCCAAAAAACAGCTCTTCTTCATGTACTTAATGACATGTTTGCCATCATTTCATTAAAGGAAGTTAAGACTTGACTCCTGTGTACTCCTCCTTGAAAGTAAGACAAACACAATCCCCAGATGAAATATGTTTTGCCATTTTTAAAAACAGCTTTGCCTTCTTTCAACTTGGACCCTTGCCCTCTCTGCCTCATTAAATATACCTCCTTCGACGCCTGCACCTTACATCCCACACTTTCATTAAAACATTCTCTACAACAAGTCATAAATACATTTGTTTGCCTGTTATTGGGATGGATTTTAATTAGCTTCCCAGCGAACCACTAAGGTTTATGTTCACTCAAAGACCTTTTGGCCTGTTCAACTCAATGGCTCTGATTTGGACTATCCTTTCACCACAATACAATAAATATAGTGTAAGGATGCCTATAACCTACATAAATTGCATGTCGGAGTGAGTGACAAACAATAAGACATGACATATTTAACTGTGATCAACAAAGCATGATTAATTGGAATATATTTCCCCAACATTTGGACGGTTTTCTTTGAATATGATCGACTCCCAGAGGAAACCTATAACCAAAGCCTATATGAATGACACAGACAGGAAGCGTATTGATAGTAGCTCTGATTCCCCTGGTGAGTGTCTACACATGAATGCATGGCAGATCTAAATATAACCTGCTTCTTTCCCTATACAGATGGCTGGCAGCGAACACCAACTCACAAGGCTTCAAAGCTCATATCCAGGAAGGCTGTGGAGACCTAGAGGGTGTTGTTGCATACGGAATGCATTTTTCATCCTCTTTTTTCTCCCATCAATATTTCATGAGCCGATAAAGCGCACCAAGTGTTTCCCTCCATTTCGAATTTGACCAGAAATAGTGAAAAAGGGAAGTATGCCCATTGCCACGGCTCAGACATACAGTATATTTAGATTCACAGATACTCACTTTGGAATTGACAAACAACTGCTTATCAGGTTATGAGTCATGTGTCTTGGAGCAGCCCCATATCCCTACAAACTATATTCAGAGTGCTCACTTCTTCTTTTTTGGTTTCAGTACTTTGAATTAAGAGAGTTTTGTAGATTGGTGTTAGGGGTTAGGATTAGACTGAGGATGTGATCTTCCTGCTCGAGAGCCCCAAACCAAGCTGTAAAAGTTGATTCAAGTCAAAACACAAGCAAATTAAGGACCTGTCATCAATTTGACAAGTCGTCCTCTGAGCTGGACAAACAACACTGGTCTCTATGTGTGCACATGGACCATCATTTCTGTACTGTGTTGTGGTGTTTCCAGCACATTTTCTGAATGTAATAATGAAATAAAAAAAAGACAATGTCTCTGGTCCTGCTGTCAATCATGAGACTGACAATATTACAGGAGTGCAATGTAACATCATCTTTTAACCCTGGTGGTTCTTACCATCACTGAAATGACTCACTGATTAGAAAATTCATCCAATATATGAACTTTCCACTCCTGAAACTCTAATTTTGCTTGATATTTCACATTATTTCATTTTGCATAGAGGTTGAGCAATCATACAAGGAGAAAGGTGTTGCAGAAAAGATACCGATTCATGCACCAACAGGAGCTCTAATAAACCAGAGTATGGGGGAACGACTCTCACTTTTTCTCTACTCCCATTTCTCTTATTTCAAAAAGCAAAATATGTCATAACAGGTCAACAAGGCTGCCAGACGGACACAGCTTCATTCTTTCGCTGTCTATCAACATCTCTTTCACTTCTGCTCCCTCCACTGCATTTGTAACTCATATAGCTGAAAGCAACAAACTGAAGCCTGTTCTCATTTTCTAACTCAGTCTGGCAGATATGGTAGAAATCAGTCATGGAATCAGCGTGGAATAACTTGTAATTGTTCCCAGAATGCTCCCAGAATGCATTTCATTTCTCACAGCGATCCCATTACAGTATTAAAGAATGCCTTCTACCTCACTTGATTAATACTTTGTATTTTTCCCAACTGTAAATCAACACTTTATGGGTTCCTTTAAATGAGAATGCCGGTGTTCATCAACATAACAAGACAAGAGTCTCGTGAATAACACCACACATATATAGATGTATGAATGGTTATGAACAAGACAAGATCCCATTGATTGATTGATTATGTGGTTGTTAGACGTCAGAACAGCACCTTAGGAGATGGTAGGGATATAGGAACATGGGTTGGTTTCTGTCCCTATTTACATACAACTTTAATACAATCTTTGATTCTATTCATTTGAAATCTGTACAGAGTTCCACAATATTCTGGCCTTGGCTGACAAGTAACTTAATGTATATAGGACCTAATTTAACTCTCAAACCTCCTGGTGTACCCCCACACACAACATCAGCACCGCACTCAAAGCGAGAGCACCCGAAAGTCATGGAAACCCACCGAGTTAAAATGAAAAGAAACTTCAAAGCAGCAGAGCAGCAAAGAGCAACTGCACAAGAGCTGGTGATGAAATATTTATCACGTAATATACAAGACATAAGAATGTAATTTTAAAGAGCTTCTGGGATCAAGGTTATTTTTAGAAACTACTGAATATTTTACTTGATTTCGCCCTCTAGTAAGCAGGTGACCTCTTGTTCTCTCTCTGTTTCTTACTCACTGACTATGATGGGAAACCCACTGTATAATGCTTCCACATTCCCTCTGGTCTCGCATTTGTTCAAAGCATCTCATATGCTTCCTTGGAAGTGTGTGAATGAGGTCATATGCTCCTGTTTCTGTCAATGCGAAGGCTTCCAGTGAGATGTTATGTAATGGAATCTGAGAGTGGACTTGTGAAAACCGGATCACTGAAACTTATTTAGCTTTGCTAGTTTACAAGTCATCTTTAGCATGTGTGTCCAAATAAGTCCACTAAATGAGATCAGAGAAATCAGAGCTTTCAATTGCATCTCATGGTCTTCTTCATCTTGTAACTGAGGTCTTAAGTTCCAGGATGGTCTACAGTGTGAGTTGTGAATGTCTTCTATGATCTGTCTCCATTCATCCACTGTTTCCTAGTTGAGACTTTTTAGCTGTTTTAATCCAGTTTTTATGGATTGCTGATGTCTGTTGTTCTTTCACTCTCTTGCCTAGGTTCTTTGTTATTTCTTCAGAGTAATGTGTTCTTTAAATATTGCATCTCACATTACTCCAGTCTTCCTCTCAAGGTCCTGTCTTCATGGTGCACCATCACCATCATCGACTTACTATTTTTTTATTTCCAACTTTCCTGGCAGCAGAACAAGCTGTAAATACAACATTGACTTCTTGTTTTATAAAGATGTTGCTTACTGCAGATATGTAACAACATCCTGGCAACGTAAGGAATGTAAGTTGCTGCTGTGTTTAACTGTGTATTTGAATCGACCAGCCCTCGATAAAAATAATTGGCTCTTAAACTATGCCAGTGTTTTATCAAAATTTAAAGTTTATTTCCATTTTAAGCATAAAAAAGCAGGAACAGATGTGGTTCTGAGACATCTTCTAAAACCCAATTTCCACCAAAATACCAACAGCTTGCTTTGTGCTTCCTCATCTGAATGACCATTGCACATGTGGACCATGCTGGGCACCAAAATACTACACAGATGGGCAAAGTCATTTTCAAAGTCACGAAAATACCAAACTGTCAAAGAGCTGCTGGTGCTTGTTGTTGCACTGCCTCATAAGTAGAGCCTGAAGAGCTGCTGAAGGTGTTGGAGGCTTTGAAATTGAAACACTGATGGCACAGTGGTGTAGTACAGAGTAGTTGTAAAAGACCTTCAGGTACTTATTACTATCCTGTCATGGTTGTGATGGATGGCCTTCTCCATTTTTTATATGTACTTTTGCAGTGTGGCCATGACATTGATGGACATGTATTTTTCTTTTCAACACACTTTATAGTGACATTTTTGTTGCAGAATACTGTGAATAAAACATGACCTGACTAGACATGAAAGAACAACCAAAACTGCTCGAGGTGTATTTAAAGCTGTCTCTGTATCTCTGTGCTGCTGCTGCACACACACACAGACATGTAAAAGGTAGCTATTACACTCACATTATCTGCTGGATTATGGTGCTTATCTGCTCACAGTTGAGGTTCTCTGCATACCTTTTGTTGAGGACCTTTATATCCGAGCAGGGTGTGCTGCACGCGAGTTTAAGAGAGATAAATGTTCCCTTTTTAATGCCTGAGATGGGAGTATCTGTGTGAACAAAGAATGATGGGATAGATGATGATGATGTGGATGTGACCTGTGACATGAGAAGATAAGTTAAAGAGATTAACATTGTATAGAACAGAAGTAGGATCAGTCAATCATTATCCATTTTATCTTACACACACACACACACACACACACACACACACACACACACACACACACACACACACACACACACACACACACACACACACACACACACACACACACACACATACACACAAACAAACAAATATAAACAATAAGAAGGTTATTCATAAAAATGTGTTTTCATTTTCAGGTAGAACTACTTTTTTTTTACTGAGGTATGCTCATATCTTCATGCAGAGCAAACTATACATCATCTGTGTTTTTTTTAATAGTTTTCTTTGTACTTTGGCTTTGCATAGTCTATATGTAACTCAGCCAATGTAATCAAACCTTGGCCATCCAACTAAAACTGGGTATTAATGTGCAATCTATGGTAACTTTGGGCTATCTATTCATAACACACTTGTCCAAATAATCTATAAATATAGATAAAGGGAAAAAAAATGTGTTAATATAACAGAGTAACAATGTATAATAACACAAAACATAGTGGTTATAAATGAAATGAAGTGATCCTAATATATCAGGATCTTATTTGACATGTTGCTGCTTAGTGTGGTGCCATGTACAACATACTTGAAAGCCTCAGAGTAAAACTCACATATGGAATTTCCCATGTTGATTTTTTTTTAAATTAAGTCAAGCAGCATCATTAGGTCAACATAGCAGTTTGATGTATGTGCTTAATCTAATGCTTTCAATCTGGTAGTATAATGATTTGTTCTAGTGTCACATATTAAGAAATGGTAAATCTTTCAAATATTTTTTTTTGCTATACCTCTCTGCTGTGTGTTAGTGTTTTTCTTCCAAATTAGTAACGCTCAAGCCTAAGCATGCAGTGAGACAAATGTGGTCCTCCAATCGTCCAGAAGAGCAGCAGATGGTAGATAGCTCAGGAGAACAGACATGGAGCCAGGTTTGACTGCTAACACGTTCAATTCATAGGGGCATGAAGCCTTCACTCGGTGCAGGAGCTTGATTGGATTTGCAGAAACTCTGCGTTATCATTGGTTGTTCGGCCATTTATCTGTAATATAATGAGGAAGAGATTGAGTTTGCTTTCTTTTTCCTGTTCTAGGTCCAGTGGGTATGACATCATAGTCTGGACGGGCGAGAGGATCATAACCTGATTATCTGATAAGGGAGAAGCGCTGGAGGCCAGCCAATGGCAATCCTAGTGTTGTGGTCATGACTTCAGGCTGATATATGGCGCGGCCTGCCCTCGAGACAGTGGGGGAAAAAACATTTACTTTCTGTTCTGTGGCACCAAAAAAACAATTTAAATCCCTTTTCAAATGTGTCAAAGTATATCCTGGGATGTTGTTCCCATAACCTCAAGTTTCTTCTTTTCTTACTAATGATTTAGCCCAAATTCACACTGATTAAGGTTTTACAGGCTTTAATTACACAGTGCTCTGCCACAAAGAAGGAACTGGCTTCTCATGTATCCTTTTCTTTTGACTAATTCCTCTTTACTTTTTCCCCAGGAGGAGGAACTGACCTTTCTATGAGCCACCACACCTCTTCTCAAAGACCCGGGTTTAAATGGTTCACCTCCTGCTTTCTCACAGGGACAATTCATTCAAGCTAATGCCAGCGCAGTAGACCATTCAAACATTCGACATTCAAAACCTACCATTTGATGGGTAATTTGCAGTATCATGGTACATGGATTATTTTGCATGGGTGACCCCAGTTGGAACCTGTGTTGGGGCAATGATGATGTCATGCTTTACTATTTAAATTAAACGTTTATCTGGACTTTCGGAAGTATGGAAGAAGATTAGGGCCACGTGAAAAATAAAATTTATTCTCAGAATTTTGACTTTAATCTCAGAATTCTGACTTTGAACTCAAATAAAAGTTTCACATCTGGCCCTAATCCTCTTCCGTACAGAAAAAATGCAGTTGTTCTAGCATGGAAATTAGTGGGTGTACTGCTATGGAAATGAGTCGATCTAGTTGAGTCATTTTTTTTTTTACAGATTTCCTGGCGTGTAATGTATTAAGGAACACTGCTGGACTGTATTAGTAGGCCTTTAATTTCCTGCTCACAAGCACTTAATACTGGGTTCAGTGCTCTGGAACATGATCAATACAATTAAACATTCAAGGTTTTATCTCTGTAAATTACTGGCCAAGTAGTGCTTAAAATGTGTCTCTCTGGCTTGATTCCAGTTTCAGATCAAATAATGCCGTGCTCACATGAAGGAAATTTAACATAAACACTGGGGGAAAGTGGCACGGCTCGGATTTATGCTTGACACATACCATTGAAACCCTTCCATGCTTGATTTGCTCTCATCACGTCTGTCTTTCTTGTGTGTTGAATTAGACATCTGTAACACATCTTTGCTGGTAGATTTATAGTTTGTTGCGCCTGGCTTAATGGTGCACTTGACAGCTTTCTCTGGCTCAGTGAGCAGGCCAGCTCCTGTTGAAACCCTCCCTGGTTCCCTCATAGTGACTTACTGAATAACCCTGTCAAGCTTGATGGGCTTGTTGATCCACCCTGGCCTTTACTGATAATTACAAATTAAGCCTGGAGCACTCAAGTCAGAAAAAGAGTAAAAGATGTATAGTAGGCCAGGTGTGTAGCAACAGGTTTAGCATGGATGGGGAGGCCTAAACATTTAAATTGAGGTGAAAACTTAATATAAGCATCAATAAGAATGTCTATTTCATAAATGTGCAGAGTTTTTGTTTTTTCATACAATTTTGAATCATTGCAGCGTATGTGTTACGTAATGAACTGAGTTCAAAAGGTCCACTTACTAGCTTTTTAGAGCTTTCAGCCATATCTCACAGCCTACTTAAGTGAAGTTTGTGCAGTCGTCACGTGACCTCAGTGTGGCACTTTGGTCCAAAGTTGTCCTCAGTCATACAATTTCAAATAGTGCCCAAGATGTTAAATAATGAGGTAAACATATGTAGAAGTAATCTTTGTAAGCAAAAAGCACCAGCTTCAGACTACTCTGAACACTCAGTTTCCAATATTATTTTTTACTTTCAGCCCAAGCTGACATCGGATTTGTTGGTCATCTGTTCCTGCTGCAAATTAAGTTTGACTAATTCTGTGAATTCTTCACAATAAATGTTTCCAGTTATTTAGGCATTTAAAAGCTTTTAATATGAAGCAGTAACGCAGGAAATGTTGGGTTTGCATCAGCGGTAACTTAAAACAACTCTGATATGGCTGTCACTCGGCAGGCTTCCGGAGAGCTGACCAATTAGAGAGAGTGGGCTCATCACATGAGGGGCCTTAAAGAGACAGGAGCTAATGGCGCTTTTCCACTATACTGTTCTAGCACTACTCGGTTCTACTGTACTCGGTTTTGTACCAGGCACGTTGTTTTCCATTACTTCATAGCACCTACTCAATGTGGGCGGGGTCGTCATAGCACGGCTGTGCGAAACTGCCGTGACTTTGTGTTATACGCGACACAAACACATAAACAATGGAGGACATGGAGGCGATGGTTTGCTTGGTCTGTGGCTTTTTGTCACACACAAAGCGAAGAGAGAAGCGAGCCGGATCGCTGTAACGCTGTTGCCCGTGTAGCCGGGTTTGATTCTTGTGTCGGACGTAGCGCTCATGACTCATGACACCCCAGTGACGATACTCTCTGACCAATCAGCGGCCGGCAGTCTGTTGAAGTCACATTTTAGTATCGGCTTCAAACTGACTTTTCCATTTTCATTAAGCAGTTAAAACACAAAGGGGATTCAGGATATGCTACATATTTTTCCATATTGATGTACTTGAGAAACATTGTTTTCTACAATAATAAACTATTTACAAAAGGATGATGTATTTACACAATTTTCTTATTGGTATGCTTTCTATACAGTGGTTGGAATGACTGCATTGTGGAAAATGGAGTCAAAGCAAATAATATCTTGGCCTATCTATCTTATCTGCTTTGTCACAGGCCAGCCCAAAAATGTCTCTCTTTCTCCGTCACTGTAGAAGATGCATATTCACCGTGACTTCTAAATGAACTGCTTGCTCATTTTTCTGAAGTCCTGACTATTATTCCTGAGTTCTCCACCGCCATCCACATGCTCAAATCTCTGCTCCTACAAGTTAAAAAAGAACCATGCGCCCTGACCGAGAGGACAACAGCTGCAGCACGCTGCCCGCTTGAAACGAAGCCATTAATCACAGCAGTGCCATTAATGAATAAGACTTACCCAACGGAGCGAGAGAAGGAGAAAGAAAAAGAGAAAAAAAAAACACCTCTTATTTAATTAAGAGGAAAAGCACAGATTGACAATGACTGGCAGTATCGAGGGACTCACCGCATCCAAATGGAAGCAGATTGTATTATTCATGTGAGGCTTTACGGGACATTTTTCAGGGAAACAGTTGGAAATAAACAGCATTGTTAATGTTCAAATGGAAGACAGATTGTGTATTCTTCCCTTAACAAAAGTATCAGTACAGACTACTGTCCAAATTAGCAAATTGTTGATGTAACTATCCTCTGGAGGGGACATTAACTAACTGCCTGCAATGAAACAAGCTGTAAATGTTCACTACTCAGCACATTAACAACCACTATTAGTGAGTTTTTTCAAACTTTTCTTAGACCCAGTTGAAACACTGGCCTATAAAACTGAAACTGAATCCATTGATGTTTTGTCCAGCATTAACCTGAGTAGTGTGGGCCATGTGTTACGGGTCAAAAGCCGACGGGGGGAGGGGGGAGTCGGGGGTGTTTGTGTACAGTATTAGTTTGCACATGGACTCCAAAAAGAGCTGCTTGGTTAGGCAACAGATGCCCAGTGTCAAAAGTCACCATGCGCCCAGCCTCCCCCTCCTTCCTCAGACAGAAGGGAGATAGGGAGGGACAGACGGCCTCTGGGCCCCTTTGAGGGGTCTAAACAAAAACACTCCTTCACCCCCCCTCCAAAGGTCCTGACGCTCATAGCTTTGTCTCCTATAGAAACCTGCCTCCTGGATCAGCTCTGAACTAGCCGAGGGTGAACTAGAGGATAATTGTTGGTTGCAGGTCATTTGAAAAATGAACTTAATTACAGTACATTGGTGTATGCAGAAAATGCTGGTGCAGTAATGTAAAGCATCCCAGAAACTATGCATATATTTATATATACTGCAGTAAATATTTAAATAGGTGAGCTGCAGTCTTTTCTTAGAGCTGTAGGTTCAAACTGACCTAAATTTGGTTGATAAGTAAAAAATGACTCAAAATTCTATGTCACTCCAAAATAAATACTGGTCTCAGCCTGATGGAAAAGATTTTGGCTTATCCACTGTATAACTGTTGTTTCAACATCATTTCAATGATTAGACTGAAATGCCAAGCAGGTTGTAACTACATGTTGAAATCATCAGTCATTGTCTTTGCTGCATTTGCCTGTTTAGTTCAGTTTGTTTGTTCTGTCGTGAAAGCTGCCAGTCACACTCTGTTGCTAACCCAACAATTGAGCTAAAACCACCTGAGAGGGACTCTTCAAACAGACTCTGGTGCATTTTTGCTTGTGATGTGAAAGAAAAACAGACCAAACATGGGATTTTATGATAGTGCATGTGTGATTTTAGCTAAATGACAACTTCTATTAAATACACCGTGCTAGTAGAGAACTGCTGAGAAAGCTCCTGATAGGTATAAGTGATGTACAGCCTATATTTCTACACGATCATCCATGAAAATGAATGCGTGTCACCATGTGAGTGTGGGGATTGGAAAATAGTTCAAACACAGGTCTATTAAACTTGTGATCTACACTATGTATTTCAACAGTTTCTCAATAAAGACCACAAAAATTATCCCCATTACACACATTTTTAATCCTATTTCTAGTCACTACAGTTACAGTCCATTAATAATATCTATAATCAGTGATTTCTTATTGAGCGCTTTGTGACAGCAGAGAAAATAAAAAACATAAGGTTTAGTTAAAGCTGCAGTTGGTAAGTCTTATAAAAGTAACTTTTTGTCATATTTGCTAAGACTGTCACTATGTAAAGACAGCATTACATGAAACTAGTAATCTGTAAAAAAAAAAATTAACAGGCTCATTTAGCCCCATCTACTGCTCCTACTGCAAATTGGCAAATTGCCAGAATCCACCGCGACCGGACAACAAGAACCAATCAGAGCCAGGAAGGTGTCTGATAGAGTGTCTGACAGCTGTCAATCACTGCTCACGCACACAGGCCCCTCCCCCTTCCTCCTCAGCTCGGGAGAGCGGCTTCAGGAGCGTAGAGAAAGTAATGGCGCATCAACAACCATCAGCGAGGACAAAACTACCGATACCTCCGTTACCAACAACGGCATACACGGTCGCGTGTCGTAGCGCGCACGTCAGCCTCCTCTGGGGGAGGGACTTTGGAGGCAGGGCAGGAGTGCAGCGGAGAGGGATGGGGAGTCCTCTCTCTCCTCAAAGTTACCGACTGCAGCTTTAACTGTCACTTAAGCAAACAGGACTATAGAGAGAAGATAAATCGAAGCTCCAGCAGTGACTGTTACTGACAAGCGCTAGCCAGGCTAGTCAGTTAACAGCTAGCTTCAATTATTCATAGAGCGCCAAATCACAACAAAAGACATCTCAAGGCAGTAGCTTGCCAAACATAACAGTTCACCAACTAGTAATATGAGTATCATTAAGCCATAAAGCTTTCAGACCCACTTATTTCACATGGATGAGCACATTCCACAGATGTGTTGCTTCAGTCCATATGACTTCATGTTTAAAGCTCTTTGTTCATTTGTAATAAAAAAAAGTGTAAACATGAGGCAGACCAGAACTACAAAGCAACAATGTCATTTTTTTTCTTGGAGGGGACCAAACTAACTATGTTGTACTGTGTACAACTGTAAATGTTCAACCAAAGTCAGCCTATCTCCTGACATGCAAATGACCAAATCAGTTCTTACTGGGTATGCTCTCTTTGGAATGATAATGATTTGCAGTAAGCAAATAATGAAATGAATGTTTTTGAAACCAACTGTTCAGATTAAACCTGTGTAAACATTTATAATCAGAATAGACTTGAATGTGGAGACGTGGACAACACATCTTTCAAATGAACCTCTGTGTATGAGGTGGTGAAAGTAAGACCATGCAGGCATATATATACTGTACAGTATAATTAGGTAGATGGAGCTAAATCGTCATTTATGACCAGCTAGAAGTCTGTGGAGGGTCCTCTGCCTTTATTTTCTTCTTATGTTGCTGTGTTCAGGATGGTTCTGGGTGTGGGCCTTTGGGCAGCGGGTATGTAGACCTCAACCAGTAACACCACGCAGGGTGTGAGGTCAAGACTGGTAGGATAGTGAACAGGTTACATCACTCCTCTGTTCTGCTCTCTGTCTCAGTGTCATGGATGTATACCCATTCTCATTTGCGTAATATCTCAGGAACACCTTGACAGAACTGCTTCAAATTTGGTGACAATGTCCACAGGGACTCAACAATGAACTGATTCGATTTTGGTGGTCAAAGATCAAGGTCACCGTGACCTCACGATGCTCTGCCCCACTCTCGTTAGTGTGAAAGCCTTGACTGAATCGCTTCAAATGTGTTACCAACGTCCACTGGGACTCAACAATGAACTGATTAGGTTTTGGCGGTCAAAGGTCAAAGGTCAAGATCAGTGTGACTTCATGATGGTCCGCTAGTAGCTATAATCTGGCATACTTACATCTCATGTAGATGTTCATTACTATACGCTGTCCCTCAAAAAAACCAAATCAAATCATAAACATTACAGTAAAATGAGATTGTGCTTTCTGTAACACACATGCACAAGTACATAAGTGGTACAGCTTCAACTACTCTGAAGGTAGAATGTGCACCTGTATTAGGACTTGCAGACCTTGTACAAGACCTAATTTGGTGGAAAATCCTTAAGGGAACATAAGGCTGAGGGAACATAATTTTGATGGGAGGAAAATTTCTTACAAATGAGGGAACATAGGGATGACCCTGTGCTGGGGTGTGGGTGTGTTTATTTTTGCTTTAGACAAATAACATTTTATTTATCAGATTCACGGCTTTGTACGTGCCACCGCTGCTTGCTCTCTTTATTCACTCTCTCTGCTCTTAGTTCTCCCTGGATGGGTCATATTTTGAATGATGCGTATACCAAAACCAACCAACAAATCCTGCATATTATACTGTTAAAACAAGCTTTTACAAGTCATTACATCAACAAAGTATGTCAGCTGATACAAGCCCTGGCTCTGGGACTTGGTGGCAAAAATCTTGTTTTAGCAGCCACACTGGTCCCTGTCCTGGTCCAGAACTTCCAGGAAACTTGATGGGTAGCTGATTATGGTTTAAAAAAAACCCCTCTGCATTGAGAGGGTGATGCCTCTATAAATATCCTACAAGACTTCCCGTCGACTTCAACACCATTAATGTCAGCTTGTTTAACGCTCCAGATCATTCATTACCAGTGTGAATTCCAAACCAACTTTCACTTCCAGGCATAAACAGGAGTCAAATTATAGCTGTGTTTTTTCCTCCAGTCACCGCAAAATTCATCTGATTTGTGTCAGCTATAATTTCGCATAAACACTTTTCCCCGTTGCCACGATGACATTCTGTTTCAGCGTTTTTTTTGGTTTCGCTGTGTGCAATCTGGAAACTTGATTGAGCAGCTTCAGTTCCTGGAAGCAGAGGAGTTTGACTTATTTTGATGGGCAGAGGAAGTGCTGAGGGGAAGTAAGGGGGAGTCGACATTCCAGACAGCTCGCAGAGAAAAGCGACTCCCTCTTTGCCACTGTACATTAACAGTTTAAAACAGATTGTGGTTTGCATGGCATGGCATTGTTCACTACAATTTTTAACCCTTTTTTCATCACACTGTCAAACTACTGTAACTGTAAATTGGATAATAACTGGTGGATGTACCTTGGAGAACGCTTAGCATTAGTGTCATTTTCCCAGATAAAGTGAAAGCTTTGGTTATCTTCCAGATGGTATGCATCTATGGATGATTGCAAACATTAACGGAGGAAATACATGTTTACATGGCTACTTGACCGCTGTTTGGACTTCAGTTGTACTTGAAATTCCACTTCCCATTATCCTCGGGGAGAGCTTTTGCAACTGCTTGTTCCAGCCAAAAAAAGGCACTTGAGAACAATAAAGAAAGAATGTTTTAGAAATGTAAAGTCTTGGCGTTTATATTTTCTCCTTAAATGAAGCTCTACATATAGAATAGAAATAATGCAAGTTCATGTTTAGGAGTTCTTGCTACTCAGCCCCTCTGCTGGCTACGTGTGCTGTTTTACAAGAGTGAAAACATTTAGGAGAGAAGTTAACTGAATTGCTGCAACAGCTGGTGAAATAAAACATAGGTTCAAAACCGTAAATCATAAATCCAATGCAAACTGTTGTATAGAAAGCACGACACCAGTAATAACTGAGTGCACTGTTGAATACTGTGTTGAATTTGTGAGGTTAAAGGTGAGAGGTCATCCTGCCAAACCTACTTCCAGTCTGCTTCTCAGAGACACTTTAAAAGACAACATTTTACACAAAAGACTGTTTTCTCACTTGTATTCAAATCAATGCAACACCCTCACACTCTTAGCATCAATGTATGACTTGTGGTATACCTTTGATCCCACTCCTCTTTATCAGGTTGGGTGGGGCCCAGACGGGAAGTGTCCACATTGTGTGACCGACAGCAGAACTTGGGTTATCTTGATGCAGGGTCAACCAAACATTTTCTCTGAGCGGCTCCAGCTACCCCCTGTCCGGTGACCAGAGACCTGTGTGGGGAAATAAGATGTTTGGCGCTTACAGTATACAGACAGAGTGCAACGCCTCAACATCTGAAAACCACGCCCATCAGAAGTGGAAAACAACTGGCGCCATAATATCCAACCAAGTGCTGAAACACTAACAAAATGCTTGAAACTAGCAGCTGGTCAAAGGATTATTTTAGCCCCTTAAGTGTACCAGAGATGAAGAGGCAGTTTATAGCATATACTGAAACACTTTATACATTGTATTAATATGCAATACATGAATCTTAGCAGACAGAAGTGACAAGGAGGCCCTTAAACCCACCGGTTAACTGACCATAATAATTAGCAGATTAAACTGAGCAAAAAAATACAAAAAAACAACAAAACTAAGGATTTAAAAGCCTAAATAGAGTTAATAGAGTTAAGAAATCAGCCGCCCCTCAGCAACAGAACAAGGAGCTTTAGTGAAAGCACCACTGAGACTGAAACTCATCAACATTATTCATGAGTGATCAGAATATAAAATCCACTCTAACTCTGGCTTTCACCAACAACTTAAACATTGACAGCAGCTCCTCACCTGAAACAATTTTCCATTTGAATTTTCCTGCTTTTATAAATGGTGAGTTTGGCCTGTCCCACTACAAAATCCAACAGCTGCCACTTATTTGCATTTTCTTTTTTGTAGTCAGCACCAAAAATAAAAGCTGTTTCACACCAACTGTCACTAAGAATCTACAGCTAAGTAGGATACATCTTGTCTCCAGAAGGAATGGAAAACGTAGATTTTACAGTACCAGTGAAAAGTTTGGACACCGCTTCCCATTCACCTGAATGAGAAAGTGAACCTTTTTCATATAAAAACCATATTATACATACATTATTATTCAAAGCAGGGAGGCAGTCTTAAAGCAAGTGGAAGATTGCAAACCATCTGTTTACATAGTGTTTGTTCAGTAATTACACAAATACAGTAGAAATGACAAATGCTTGAAGTAAACCAGCTTTACAAGCTTATGTGTCACAAACTATGGTTTTCATTCTGTCGCCTGCTAGTAGTTTACACTGATTTTATTTAACTATGAAGTTGACTGTTAAAAACTTAACCAATTATTTCTTATGCCTAAACATAACCAAACCTGAACCCTTGAGGTGGCAGATCAGAACACACTCAAATGATGAATGTTTGAGTTGTTTTGGGAGCCAAGGTGACAAACCACATATTGTGTTATTGGGTAAGGGTGTGAATCTTTGGGTATCTCATTATTCAATTTGATTTCGATACCTGAGGTCAGGATTTAATGCAAAATTGATTCAGTACATGAATTAACCCCCCCCCCCCCCCCCCCCGTGCAACAGTCTGGCAAAACTTCCCACAATATTTTCTAACACCGCTCTTACGAGAAAGAAAGAGAAAGGTTCCTGGAACATGTCCAATAAGGAGGGAATCACTTCAGCTAAATCAAGTATATTGCATGGAATATACGTAAATAACTTGTCTACATCTCATATTAATTGCTGGCAAAACTCCCCAGAGTGAAATAAATCTCATTTCAGCTCTGATAAGAAAAGAACAAGTGTACAACAATATTTAACAAACACTGCCTGTTTCCAGTACTTCATCATTAGAGAAATACATTTATGTGAAGCATGGTTGTCTAGAAGGCGCCATCTATGTGTTAATAAAACACCTAAAGAGAAATTCCACATATGGTCTTTGATCTTCGACAGTTAGATGTACACAGTCTGGTATAAAGCACTGAGCATAGGAACAAGTTTTAGATAGATAATATTACCATCCATCCATTAACAGTAAGAGTCAACAGAGAAGGCAAACTGGTAAATCAAGTATCAGTGCAAAAATGGGGCTAAGATTGATTTGCTGTTAAAACTTAAAGGTGCAGTGTGTAGCATTTGGGGGATTCTAATGGAACATGCTTTGAAAAACTGAATATAATATTTATAAGTATGTTTCAATTAGTGTGTAATCCCATGAAAACAAGAATCGTTGTGTTTTCATTACATTGTAATGAGCCTTATATGTCTGCATAGGGAGCGGGTCCACCATGTTGTACCGCCATGATTCTACAGTAGCCCAGAACAGACAAACCAAACACTGACTCTAGTGATTGCCTTTCATTCATTTTTGTAGTCACCATAGGTTCTCTTAAACACTTAGAATGGGAAGGTGAGGGGAGGTGTATTCAGCTGGTTGTAATATGTAACCTCACCACTAGATGCCACTAAATCATACACACTGGTCCTTTAAAGTAAATCTATAATTACAGTACTTTGTTTTAGCTTGAGCTGTTTGTATGTAGACTGTAGTTTATTTATCAAAACATGGGACTTATTTTAGTCATAATTTCTATAGGTTATGATATTATATGTACAGGACAGGACAAGAAACACAGACTGTCCCTCCAAAAAAAACCCAGCATCAGTCACTGTATATTTAAATGCTTACATACCATTTCAGGGGAGCAAAGGTGAAAGTAGCTTGGATGGGACACTGCTGCTTGTTTCCTGTTTTCCCATGGGATTTGTCATGGATGAAACCCAAGACTAACAAGTATTGTGTGTGTGTATCCAAAACCTGATATATCTTATTCCTCTGTTGTATAGAGCTCCACTGTTGTCCAATAACTATTTAAATCACATCAGTGAGCCACACTGTTAACATGTTCTTTCATTACTATGAACAAACACACTGCAGTTTATTTTGACCCAATCCCACATACATGCTGAAGAAATGAGTAATAATAAGTGTTGTGTGAAAACACGAGGACTCAGACAATCCGACGGGCTTCTAATGAGTTAACACGATAGTTAACTCAGCATACCAGTTATGTTTGTGATAATCTATCATTGCACAGATAAACACATAACTAGAGTAAGTGCAGCTGAACCAGGATGTTGAAGCAGGAAGTTGGTCTGAATTCCATCCATCCATTTGTGATGAATCATGTCAACAGTTTGGGGAATAATTTTACAGTTTGTTTAATTTTCCTCTTCCAAGTTAGTTTAACTGACCTTTAAAACCTTAAAAATGTTGCAGCATTCCCAGTCCTCAGCAGTTAAGTACCATATCATTGTAACCAATAGGACTGGGGGCCCCATCTTGCGGTCGGCGCACAGCAGATGGAGGGCGTGGCGCATGTGTCTTTGCGGTGTTGGGGAGACTTAAACTACATAGAACTACATAGCTTAACTACAATTTGCTGTAACTTGCTGGTAGTTAAACTACATTCATATTTTGTGCTGCGTCAAGTATTTCAACTACTGTTTGGGTCATTTTTTGTAGTTTAACTACTCAATTTACAAACTCGGCCAGATTGTTAAAATAGGGCCTTGGGTATCAGTACTCAATACCTTTAAGATATCAACTGAAATAAATGGATACTAAGTAATATGGAAACGTCTCCCGTCAAACGATACCTGCAATCCATCCTTTTTGCACCCAGAGCCAGAAAATATGACTATTTGTATGAACTTGCTCACAGCAAATCAACGCAAGCGTTATGCGATTTATTGCGTTGTGATTGGTCCACTGCCACAGCAGCTACAACCCGTCTGTGGTGGTGAAGTCGTGGTGAATTTGAGTTAGCATGCTTAGCAGTTCAGCAGCCAAGATGCCATCTAAACGCTCTAAAGTGTGTCTACACTACACACCTGTTACACCAGATAAAAGACAGAGACCTAAATGTGGAATGGGTATTGAATGAAGTACTCAGTTGGTATCAGAATCACTTTAAGGGTACTTGGATTGGTACTGGTATTGTAATTTTGCAAATGATACCCAGCCTTAGTTACCAATAAGAATGACAGTCAAAACTACAAAAATAAGAACTGCAATTATCCTGTAATTACAAGGACAATCAACCAGATTGTAAATTAAATGTTCCACAAAAGCAGAACTTTAGGTCAATTAAAAGTAAAGGTACTCTGGTATTAATTTCAATGCAAATGATGTAATATAATGTATGTATGTTCACAGTGATACAGTGGTAATACAGGGTAAATATTCAGTGACTTTCTTAAATTTGGCAATAAAAAGACCCAGGAAACCTAATCTGAGTCTGTATCCATACAGATACTTTTAAATGATTTTATTGCAGCTGACAAAGATGATTTACAAAACTTTCAGGACTGTGTCATCATACAGTTTGTGAGCGAGCAAACAAAGCCGGGTAGGAAGATTGAACCAAGGTAAGACGAGAATCAGAGGGAGGCGAAGCGTGGAGTAGAGTGTTGGAGATGAAAAGAATACAGCCCAAGAGGATGTTTTGTTGTCAAGTTCAAAGCGGAGACCCAGTCATGGATTGTAGGTGGCTCCTGCTCAAGGCCTCGCAGCAGAACAGCTTCCTCATTAGCATCACAGCTGACAAAAGCCATGCTTTTAATTAATCTCTTCATTTCTGTCACTGCGTTAAATGCCAGAAGAGCACGCAATACAGGGATCCCCTCGTCTTTGATGTATGGAGACGGGCTGCTCCACCGTGTACCCTGCCCGTCTGGCCTGAACTGACAATGGCAGCCCTACATCAAATCTCATTAGTGGTGACTAATATTCTTTTCATCTTCCACAAAAGGCTTCCATTGTGCCAGCACTAAAGTGCATTCCTCAGCTCCCACTTGTCTTCTCTGTCTCTTAGAGAGGGGGAGGAGGGGTGGGGGGTGAAGACAGTGAAGGAAGAAGAGATTACTGCCAGAGTTGACTAAGTTCAACTTCACCTTCCCATGCATAAAGAGATTACAGCAGTCCCATTGTATGTTTGATTCATCTCCACAAAATGAATATGCAGCCTCAGTGAGTCAAACAAGGAACTCTGGTGACTCTGGATTGTTGCCTCCATAATGAACAGGTATATGACAAATAAGGGGTTGGCAAGATGAACAATTCAAAAATATCTTTAAAACTAGTTTCAAAAGCAGCATCAGGTTTGTTAAAATTTTGTATTTTTGTTGTATTTGCACTTTTTTTTTTTTTTTTACCAAAAGTAAGACTGAATGCTCCTGAAAATGTCAAATGGTGTAACCATAAAAGAATGATAAATATTAAATATTTTAAGTGGACTTATACAAATACTTGATTTTTAAACATCAAATGAAAAGAAATTTTTGTATTTCTACATTGAAGTTTTAAAGCATTTGATCAACATTGAGCAGGACATATCCTAAAAACAACCATTTTTTCTAAATAAGTTTTGACAAATGATGTAAAATTAGTTACAAAACATAATGTTGCCTTGCTAAAGTGGATTATATTTATTCCATACTTTAGTTCACATTTATGTTCCTGTATATAATCAGATTTTTATGAAAAAATATTGGTTACACCAATTGACACTGGGTTGCATCACGTCATTGACCCATATATAAAAAAGGCCTTCTTACATATTGCTGTGGCAATATGATGAAATTCGATTACACTACACAATCAGAAGGAGTTGGACATAATCAAATATGCCTCTATAAACTCGCCACCAACTGTGTGTGATCATGATGGCACGTATTCTGCATTCCTTGAGTTGTTTGTGAGTGTTATATAAATATACATTTGTTCTTTTAAATACTTAATGCTATTACTATTGTTTCTTTATTCAATGTAGCATCCGAGCTGCTATAAGAAATGCCATTCATTTAGTCATTCAGTTACAGTACCATCCAGTACACCAGTAGAGCAGCCACTCTGAGAGGAAGTGAAGCCTCAGTAGACTGGTTTGGTTCGGTACGCTACGGAAATGAGGAGAGGAGGGTGGTTTAATTGCAATGCAATGGGACATACAGCTGGTGCAGCAGTACATGGGCATTTGTGTGTGGTCTGAAATAAACAAAGGAATAAATTAATCAAATCTAACATAAATCCAAATATATCAAAGTGGATCATTTCTATTTACTACAGTTACACTGTGTATTAAATGATAATAACAGGAAATAGTATATACTCTGATAAACAGCACTGATGAGTAAAGCAGTAAAAAATATTATAAACACAATAATATATTTGCCTTCTAATTAACAGTAATACACAATAAACAGTGTGGTTACATCCTCCTATAACGTAAATCAACATGAACACTATGGTAACGTAACTCTCATCACACAGCAATTAAGCTAGGCGGTCTGTTGGAAATGTGCTAACGACAATGTAACATAATAAAGTAAGATAGTTAAATAAGGTCCACTCGGCAAACAATATTAATCCCAAAAATATGAACTTGCATGTATTTTCCTTCACGCACACATCAGAGGTTGATAACTGCTCCTCAGCACTTTGCGGCAGAAGGGAAACTCCGCTCGTTAACTACTTCGGAGGCGAGTGCACGAGAGAGGGAGTAAGATAGTCTGGGTATCTAACTTCAGAGAGAACTAGTAGGCTTTCGCACAATTCAGTAACATTTAACACTGAAGTTGAGAACGTCAGAGTCCGAGCAGGAAACACTACGCTGTCCTCTGTTTTCATGATCTGTGTGTTTCCATCACAGTTCTGCGATGACATCATTTAGAGACAAATATCTATAGAAGTGTACAGCCTGTCATGATGTCACCCTGCGTTACTTTGCACACAACGACGCAGCTTAAAGAATAAAAGCAGCAATTCATCTGATCTTCTCTTTTGATGCATCTAATCATTGAACTTTAGCCCGGGGAAAATCCAAACAAAAAATCCACAGCTATTGATGATTTAGCTGTTCTTACCTGTCAGACTTAAAAGGTGAAGTTTGTCCTGAGGTTGCTGCTAAAGGAAAGGTTGCTAAAATCAGAAGGATTTATCAACTTGGCAAGAAAAATGTGTCTTAGCACATTTCATGTCGATCTGCTTCTTCGATAATGATATGACTTGTATAACAAGTGAAACATTTGACCTTATGGCCTTATGTTGGTGTTCAAAACTAGCGTCAAAATGATCAAAATGAAGGAATCTACCTCTGCGGATCACAACTGCCCACTACTAAGTTTTATGGATATCCAGCATTTGCTTTATGAGATCTACTAAGAAACATAAGTGTTAAACAGTGACATGCTGTCACAGAGCAGGAAATCTCTCTCAGAATACTAACCATAGTGAACAACCACCAACACCGCAGATATGTCAAAAATCTCAGGCAGTTGGTCATTACAGTGTGTAGGGTGAGGCAGGACATACCGAGCAGCATTACACACACACACACACACACACACAAATGAAGGGTGCTGAACATAATCACAGTACACTTGTTTTGCTTTGGAATCTACGTCCGAAGCCGATGGATAACGGTATGTTGCACAACGGGAAACGTTTACATTTTAAAGACAGTACAGTCAAATATTGGGTGTTACATCAGGACATGACTGGTGTGTGTGTGTGTAGCTGAGTGTACTTAGTAGGTAACAAGCCCACAGATGAAGTGTGCTCTGTGTGTCTCTTAAATTGCGTCCAATGGGGCAATTGTTCTGAATAACACTATATTCGATAATGACCATTCAGTCGACTATTACAGCTTTCACACCAATCGCTCCAATCAAGAACCATCGAGGACATTTGAAAAGATTCTGAGTTGGAGGTTAATGTAGCTATTTAATATTATTATTATTAATTCTGTGTTGATTGTGGTTGTGTTATTTTAGTTGGTCGTATGATGATGAATGTGTTATTGTTCTCTGGTGGAGACACCTCGGAGACACTGATTATGTCCACATCAGGATACAAAGGAAATCAGACATGATATTCACATCTGCTGTTTCATAGTAACCAATTTCTATTAAATGTGTCCTGTACTGTAAGATACTGGTGGCACAGTGAGAGAACAAGGTCTGTGGAAACCAACTTCTATTTCATTACCATTAGTCAATTCAAGTATCTTGGGTGGATCATATCTGCTATGAATAAAGTCAAGTGTAAATGCAATCAAGAAGCATTTGAGCATTTGAGACGGACTGAAATATATTTGCTCTGAGAGTCAGTCAGAAGTCATCCTGCACGGTGGTTTCAGTGTTGAAAAAGTTTAAATGTCTTTCCAAGAAGCACAAGAGCATAATCTTTACTGTGTCAAGAAGCAGTCTGTGAAAAGAGCCTACAGCATGGGGTTGTCCAACATATGGCCCGTGGGACAGATGCAGCCCGCCAAGGGGTCCGATCTGGCCCACAAGTATAAAAATTGCAGAAAAGTAATTCCAATTTTTCAGCTAATTCCGAGGCTTTTTCCCATCCTGACAAAAATCAATGAATATATATTGTGGTCATATTTAAACCATTCATATATTAAACATTGTGTAAAATAATCTGACCATGAGATGTAATGTGGATGAAAAGCAGAGCAGGTGACTCAGCCATGTTTTTGTATTAGTTTATGGATAGTTATTAGATAGCTTAATCGCTGAGGTGTGTACGTTGTCATCAAACCGCTGCAGGTGCATTATGGGTCATTTGTTTCTGTTTGTAGTCCAGGAAAACCAACATCAATTACAATCAGATTTATGATCTGTCTGGAGAAAATCAGGCGATGTAATTATAGGGTGACAAAGGGCACAGATAAAATGATGTCATCCCTTCTGATCAGAAAATCCTTCTGTGTGTCATTCTGGAGTTTTTGGACCAACAATGTATTTTATTGTTTCATTTGGAGGACTCGCTTCACATATATATGGATACCAATGAATACACTTCTATCCAGATATGAGACAGAATGGTCTTATTCACAATTAGAGAAGATACGTTATGAGTTTCAGTTTTAGTTGGACTTTGAATACACGATGCATCACTTGATGTCATAGTTTTTTTTTCCACTTACAACTATTCCATAAAGGGCTGTGTACCTGCAGCGTTTTTCGTTCCAACCAATCAAGAACACACGATTCAACCAATCAACTGTCTGAAGACTGAGATCAGCTGATTAAATGAGTGAATCCTGGTGTGCTCCAGCTTGGTTGGAAGCAGGTGTCAGTTTGGACACCTCTTACACTAATAGATGATCACATGTAAATGACAAAGTTACAGTATACACATACAAACAGACCTAGCCCCCCCCCAAAAGAAATCACATTTACATCCTAAATCAAGGAGAGAAAATCTAATTTCCTAAATTAGCATTTCTGATTACATATACTTGAGTTTGGTAGGAGAGCTGGTTATTTCAATGCACGGTGTAAAAACAGCCAAGCTATGTGTGAAGTGTGAGAATAACCAGCAGCCCGTAAACACATTACCAGGCAGAGGTAAATCTATTTTGTTTCCTTTTCCCCCTCCCGTAATCAGACGTAAACCCTCTAGCTGAAATGTGCTGACCTGTAAAAAGTCCAGCTGTGGGCCCTGCGGTGCCCAACACAAACTGGGTCTTTCCCATTGAAACTAAACGCCCAGGGTAACATGCCATGTTTTGCTGCAGGAAACCAAAGAATGTTTGACCGCTGAGCCTGGCGTCTGATGGCAAGACCGTGTCCGTTTGAAGTACTCCCCTTCCAAGGCTGCGGCCAAAGTAAATAAAAGCAGACGGCTCTGTCGACCTCCATCAAACACATCACTCAGAAACAGCTGTTACCGTTTAGCTAGAGAAAACCGCCAACATTCCTCCTCTCAGAATGTATATGGGACATGCGAGATAGCAATCAACACGCACATTCTTCGAGCGCGGTTACACTTGCAATTTTATTCCTCCTCCAAGTGTAAACAGACCGGCCCGACGCGCGCTGACCGGGTTCGGAGTTATGACCTCGGAATATTGTTTTGTTGTTTCAAACATCTCCGTGCTGTCATTATGTCGTCTGGTTTGTTTTGTTTTCAGCCGGGAATTTCTGACATTCTCAGAATGGCTGCTTACATTTTTACCTCAGAGATAATGTTTGCTTATCACTATTTACAGTACAGCCAGTAAACACAGGACAATGAGGTGTAGATGTTTCACAACTACACAACCCCCTCCAGGAATCACACATCTTGTCATCTCAGGAATATATATGAGTTTCACATATTAGTGTATTTGAGTAATGTGTCAAAAACTATTTTTATGATGTGGTTCACACACTGTCCTCCTCAGGATGAACCTTTAGGTAAACCTCTTTTCATTGAAATGTTCACGTCAAAATTCAACTTGGTTAAATTTGGTTTATGACTAAAAACTTTCCCATCACCCTCAGATGTGTATAATGAATGTATTTATCAGTAATTATTACATGATAACAAGCTAACATGCTAATCTAAGATGGCAAACATTTAAATCCTGTTTAATTTCAGCATATTCATATTTTCGTTGTGAGCACGTTAGCATGCCAACGTGTGCATCCTCTCTCTTCTGGTCAGAGGTACAGGTTCCCCAAAATCCGAACCAATAGAGCCAAAAACTCATTTGTTCCCCTGGCTGTAACCCAATTAAACAAGTTGAGGTAGCCGGGTAGAGTTACAAGGGTACATGGAGTATGTTGTTTAGTATATTTATGAATTATATTTTTTATGGACAGGGGATTTCATTCACAAAAATGGGGGAATGTGCAATATATTACTTATTTTCTTATATTTCTTTATATTTTAACTGGACCTAAGACTGCACCAGTACCCCCAGGGGCCCCTGGGCACTGAAGTCCCCCAAACAACTTTCATTGTATTCTGATTGGATAGGCAGCTTTATCAGGTAACCATGTAACATTGTAAACCTTGTTACTCATATTGTAACTCACATTTAACTCATATATTTTGTTTTGGACAAACTAAGTATCTGACAGTGATTATAATTATCAAAAAAAAAAAAAAAAAATCCCATCATTGAGGGCCCCTTTCTGCTTGAACTGTGATGACATTATGACGCTGCTATGGATGATTTGGATTGTTTGTCTGGTGTTTTTTAATGTGCCTCTGTGTTGTACAACACAATGCCTCTTGGAGGACATTAACGTTTTTAAAACATGAATGAATACAGTTAAACAGTTAAGATACTGTGAAGTTAAAAACAGTTACAATCAAATAAAACGAGGTGTGAGATAAGGCTTTTTCAACAGCTGTATTGATGGTAAAAAATAATCTAATTTTAAGGCCTTTTGCAGATTGTTCCATGTGTAAGAGGCGTTATAAGAGAAAAACTGTTTTCCTATTTCAGTTCTGATTAATGGAGTATAGAGCAACGACCAATTCTAATTGAATTTCTAGGATATTTTATACCTGTTCTCATCAATTTTGAAAATAAAGTTTGTTGATGAAGCGTAAAATACTGTAACATTCCAAATGGATGATGATGGATTTCTGCCAAAAGTATGTTTATTATTTGATTATGCAAAAAAACAAATCATGTTCATTACATTTATTTCATATTTCCCATTATCACCAGGGTTCAGCCAGTTATCACCCATGATAATGAATCCACTGTAGAAGCTCAGGCCAAACCACTGCTTCAATAAACCTAATTCCTTACAAATAAATTGACCCTGAGGGTCCATATTTCTGTCCAAGTCCAAGTTTAAATGCATGAGTTGTGTTGGTGGGTGCGTTACTGTAGACGGGAGAAGCCAGACTGAGTAATAGATCCGTGAGTAGTGAGGCTTACATGTAGCAGCCAAAACATTTGCACAGGAGTTTATAATACTGTGAGACAGGATTTTATAACTATGGAAAGTTATCACAGTCCTCATCTTTCAACAACCCTGCTTTTCTTTTTTTTTTTTTTTTTTTTGGGGGGGGGGGGGGGGGGGGGGGGGGGGGGGGGGGGGGGGCAGTCTGCCAACACAGTGATGAAATTTCAACCTCCTGGTCAGCTGTCAGCACAGACTACATGCTGCTTTTCTGACCCTTTACCTCCCAAAGAACCCTTTCTGCAGTGATTGATTCTTAATGCTTTTTTTTTTTTTTTTTTTTTTTTTTTTTTTACACATTACCACAATAGTCTCTCTCTTCTTTTTTTAAAGTAGAATGCAATGAGTGAGACAGGAATGTAAGTAAGGAGAGGGATTTATAAACTGGGCATGTTTCAGTACAAACTCCCTAAATCACTGAGTCTTATGGATGTCTGCATTATCACAACAGTTTTGGAAGATAACTACTTTTATTGTTGCTGTCTTCCATGGAATTTAAACAATGCACATCAGCGAGGGTAATCAGTGAGGACTGATGTCTGCTTTAAAACTCTCATCTCTTCCAGTCCTTCGCAGCAATTACTGATATTTAAATAAAAAAAGCCAGAAAAGAAAGCGGCCCCTTAAATTACTTCCTATTCTGCTCTACCTTCCCCGGCCATTCAAATGTCAAACTGATCTCAGCTGAGGATATTGGTCTTTCAGGATCTATTGTATGTGCATTGGCTGAACACAGGGGCAGGCATAGTCTGAAGAGAAATCTCTTAGCTTGGGAAGTACGACACAGCTGAGTCCTCACTAATGCAACTTTAATAAGGAGCGGGGGGGGGGGGGGGGGGGGTCAGCTGATGGCTAGCTGGACATGCTGCTTGTACTTTCGCTGTGGTTTGATTGGACAGAAGTTACAGGAGAAACATTCTCAAAACTTTTTTTCATTTTCATTCTGAAGGTTATATTTTTATATTTTTATATATTTTTATATCAACGCTGAATCAAATGTCAAACATCTTCCAGCTCATTATTTTGGTTTTACAACAGCAGCTCAGGTTTTCCATGAGAAGTAGTAGTGTGTATTAATTAAGATGTCATCATTTTGTCTCACTGTGATACTCGATATAAAACATCTGAAAAAACCCCTGCTTGCAAACATCGTGCGGTTCCTGAAGATCACTGTGGATCTTGGCTCTCTGTTGGATTATTTTTTTGGGAGTTCAGGAGGAAACACAAATATATTTGTCTTCCAGAGCTGCTTGAAACTGTTGCTTTGGCTTCACAGAACAATAATCTGTGTGGGAAAGGAGTTTATTTGCAGTCTTTCAGTGCTTACACTGCCTGATCAGACTCTTATTGTTGCATTTACTGACTTGAGGAAACCGCTTTCTGTTCTATTTCTTGTGTGGCACGTTCAGGTGTCGTGTCCAAATGCAACTCAGTCAAATTGTACATTTTAGGAGGGGAAAAAAAAAAGGAAAACCAACAACCTTATGACAACATCTCGTGGATGAAATACAGAATGTGGTTTGACAACATCTCAATGGGTCTTCTAACAGCACTTCCTGAATTCCATCGGGATGGATCCGAGACGACAGAGAACAGCTGAACAAACACTCTTTCATGTGCTGTAACCGAAACCTCAAACTCATCACTCACGACCCCGGATAAAAAGACTCATGTGTGATTTAATGCAGGCTGGGTTTCTGCCAGAGAGCAAACAACTGAAGACTTATTAAAAAGCAACAATATGTGACACTCAAAAGGGTGAACCGGAGGACTGAGTGGTGTTTGTGTGTGTGTGTGTGTGTGTGTGTGTGTGTGTGTGTGTGTGTGTGTGTGTGCAGGTTTACATCATGTGTGTGTCCTAATCAATATGCAGGTCTGGCGGTGGGACGGGTTGTGGACACAGTTGACTGCTTCCTGGCAGGAGGGGAGGGGTGAGTCTGCAGTGGATGGCCTGAAACGGCCAAACGGCCTGTCTGTGACCCACAGCACATTCCCTCCCATGGTCTGCTGGTCAGGGCATTGGTGTTTTACTGGGCAGGCACAGATACAGACTGACACGCCTGCACAATGCTGCTCACACTCATTATTCCAGAGAGCCAGGGTCAGAGTGACCTGGTGAAAAACCTGCAGTAAACCCCAGCCCAAACACTTCTACAGTAATCCACTTACTGATCATGACACCCAGTGTTGATACATTACATGGGAGAAAGTCAATGGAATTCATTGAGTCAATGCTATAGACAGTATTTGACAGATGGAAACTGTAGAAATCAATAAAACGCAATCAATCAATAGACAGCTCCCAAAAGAGCATTACACGTCTTTGTTGTGTGTTATGGGTGACATCATCCCTTACAGGAACATAAGTGACCTGCTACTGTACTACAGTAGCAGTTTATTCCCATGTTTATTCCCCCTCAGGCAAGTGTCAAGTGCAACTGAACCATAGAAACCATAGAAATCCATATTTTATAGTCTCTGAGTCTTGCGAGAGGTTTAAGAGGTTTAATAGATTTTATTGGCATATTTGGACATAACAATGAATTCATTTCAGTATATTGCTAAGAAATGTCTCTCATTCAGAGGCTGCATCACTGTCACTGTCCAGTTTAATCTCTTATTAAAATACCTGACAGTTGTATTATATTAGTAGATATCTCTATGACTGCCTCTGAAATCATGGAGCACTTTGATTTAGAAAGAAATTTTTTAGCATCTAACTTCATGTCAAACTATTTTGACATGTTGTTGGCAGCTGTATTCATATTTTAATTTTTTTAGTTTCCTAATACAGAGTTAGTGACACTGCTGGATTTTTCATCTGCTGATTTCTGACAGTGAGAGCTGAAGCTCCACAGTGTGAAATTCTTTTTTTATTTCTGGAAAACATTTTGTGAATGAAACTTGCTCACCCTAAATCAAATGTTATACTATTTATATTTTTAAACAGTCAGTATATTAAAACAGAAATAATGAAAGTGTATTTATGTTACATATATTTGAATTTGATACCTCCCAATGTATTTAATAGCACTGTCTTCACATCCAAATCATCATGTTGTGTCTGCTGGTCTGTTCCTTTACCTCCAGCTTGTGAAACATGATTAGTTACGGTCAGTGTACATACTGTTTGTTGTCAGGAAATTAAAAACACATTATATGTTTATTTTTTTTGGCTTTTGGATAACATAAAATGATTCCAAGTCAAAAGTTGAAAGTTCAACTGAAGTCATGAGTCAGTGGTGTTAAAGTCAGAGTTTGATTGAAAGCCAATTTTTGTCAAGTCGTCAGATTCATAACTTGAATCCACACATCTGAGCAGTGTAATACTAAATAGCTTTAAGTCATTCCTGTTAATCACTAAGTGAATATTATCAGTATTATTATGAGGTTAATTCATTCTTAACCCACTAAATCAAACATCAACTAAATCAAACTTAAATAGCCCTTCTGAATTTTTACTACTACTATTTCTCAAAAGTTTTATTTTGGAGCACCAAAAAAAAAAAAAAAAGGAAAATCACAGGAAACCTACTTAACCCTGAAATTAGATGCCAACTCACATGGGACAAAATTATTAGATGACCTCTGTACATGGTGAAATTTGGTGGATAATTTTACAAATGATTCACAGATGATGTCATCGAGGATATCACTACCACATGTAATCCACATGGAGACACACACATGCATTAACACAATCTTCTGAATAGGACATTTAAGTTTCCAAGTTTCCTGGAGCAAAGAGCTGCTCTCTGAGTGGAGCTCCAGCTCCATCACATCATAATCACTTTGTTTATGATGAGGGGCACCAGGCAGGCCTCTGTAGCTCTGAGCGGGGTTCATCGACGGGGAAGTCTAAATCTGGGCTGTGGCTGGATGATTTTATGGTATGTTTAAGGGTATCTCATGGTAATGCTACCCTGACACTGGGGCCTCAAATAGGAATCCAGGGATCTGGACACAGCTGATATGAATCAACGATGCATCAGACAGGACTACCGACATCAGACCACACTTCTCAGAAACTGCCCGAGGAATTCCGTGAGCATCAGCGACATGCTCTGTTTCTCTCTGGCTTGCTCTGTCTTGTGTTGGGAATGTAGAATTTCCTCACGCTGCTGGGTTAAAATAACAGTGATTTCTGCCTCACAGTGATTACAGCTCTGGGTCCACCACAGGCCTGCTGCATCCCTGAGAGATGGAGCAGCTGTGAGGCCATGTGCATGGCTACTGCTGACTGGACCTGAGGACTGCAGCACTAACTGAAGCAAAGCATGACCTCATCAACAGTCAACGATGAACTCGAAGGGTTCAAAGATGATTTTAGTGGATACAACAGAAGACTAAACCTCATTTTGCTGCACAGTGTCATCAACACTACAGGTGACAAAAGGCTATAAGTGGACATTGTCTCTTTTTAAGGGGTCACTATGGAAACAAATCAATTTATAGTAGCAGTCACCCTGTTAAACTTTAAACTTATCCAGTGAAAGTTAACATCACAGATAATGAAATGTGTTAAACAAACACTAGATGGATTAGCATGATGATGTTTGTGATAACAGCTTAAATATTCCCTCCAGACATGTTTTAAGACAAATAAAAACATCCAGTTTGGAACAATAAATTGTATCTGACATGTTTTTTCCACAGAAAATGTTCACTTTAACTTTAACTGCTGGACACAAAAGTCAATTTTCAGTGTTTGTGCATGGCACTTGTTATGATATACATATACTGGCCCTCGATTGGCTCAGAAATAATTGTGATGTCACAAATCACACACGTTACACTGAGATTTAAGGTGAGCCCGTCACACTTTTTCTCTTTCAGCAGATTCATTTGAAAATTCTGCACATGCATCTTTTTTTTTTTTTGTTCAGTTTCTGTATAAAAAGCATCCTTGGGTCTGTGAAAGGCGCTATATAAATAAAACGTATTGTTATTATTATTGTTGTTATCAATCTGCACAGAGAATATCAAATATCGAACTGAAGGAACAAGAAGAGAAACACATTTCTGAATGGAGGACTTTAACTTTCAACAAAATAACAGCAAAACTGAAATCATTGATATTGTTTAGAGAGTTTTTTTCTGTTATAAAAAGAAAGTCAGAACAACAGATTGTTGAGTAGGATATCTCTCTCTATCTTTATTTATATAGCGCCAAATCACAATATGGAATTAGTATTAAGACAAATCCATAATGCTAAATGTATCATGTAAGCCTTATAGTCCTTTACCTCCAGCCTCTATTAAGTACTAGAAGATATTTGTTCATGTCAGAAAAAAACACTTTTATTTGAAAACATACTGTATTATAATCTTCATTTTTATGATTGGACTAAAAAGTTCAAATAATAAATGGAAGCTAATTGATAAATGATCAGCAGACCCCATGAAACACTGACATTAAATAAAATGTAACTGACATTTTTATTTCAAAACAGTAGACAGACCAGTATAATATCAACAGTTCTGACACACACACACACACACACACACACACACACACACACACACACACACACACACACACACACACACACACACACACACACACACACACACACACACACACACACAAACACATGACGTCAGCACAAACGTATGGTGATACTACACAGAAACACACACACCTACACACACTTAAAAGCCCCTGAAGTGCATCATTATATCCTTCCGGTAGATTCTCTGTCATACAGGTCAGCTGGCTGGCGCCTGCTGCTTCCCCCGCTTCAAATAATGATCAACACATGTTTAGGATTTCTCTTTGCAGACCTCACATTCCATAACCTTCAGAAAACTATGACCTTTATCTAGAGGACATCCCTGATCTAAACACATGCTCAATTAGCTGTCTAAATACTCCCCAGCCTGCTGATAGGACACACTGATTCTCTGATAGGACACACTGACTCCTGATAGGACACACTGACTCCTGATAGGACACACTGACTCTCTGATAGGACACACTGACTCTCTGATAGGACACACTGACTCTCTGATAGGACACACTGACTCCTGATAGGACACACTGACTCTCTGATAGGACACACTGACTCCTGATAGGACACACTGACTCTCTGATAGGACACACTGACTCCTGATAGGACACACTGACTCTCTGATAGGACACACTGACTCCTGATAGGACACACTGACTCCTGATAGGACACACTGACTCTCTGATAGGACGCACTGACTCTCTGATAGGACACACTGACTCCTGATAGGACACACTGACTCTCTGATAGGACACACTGACTCCTGATAGGACACACTGACTCCTGATAGGACACACTGACTCTCTGATAGGACACAGTGACTCTCTGATAGGACGCACTGACTCTCTGATAGGACACACTGACTCCTGATAGGACACACTGACTCTCTGATAGGACACACTGACTCTCTGATAGGACACACTGACTCTCTGATAGGACACACTGACTCTCTGATAGGACACACTGACTCTCTGATTGGACACACTGACTCTCTGATAGGACACACTGACTCCTGATAGGACACACTGACTCTCTGATAGGACACACTGACTCCTGATAGGACACACTGACTCTCTGATAGGACACACTGACTCTCTGATAGGACACACTGACTCCTGATAGGACACACTGACTCTCTGATAGGACACACTGACTCCTGATAGGACACACTGACTCTCTGATAGGACACACTGACTCCTGATAGGACACACTGACTCTCTGATAGGACACACTGACTCCTGATAGGACACACTGACTCTCTGATAGGACACACTGACTCCTGATAGGACACACTGACTCTCTGATAGGACACACTGACTCTCTGATAGGACACACTGACTCTCTGATAGGACACACTGACTCTCTGCTGGTAAGAGCATCCTGTGGTAATGACATCATCCACTAACCATTAAACTGCGCAGATTAGACAATGTATCATTTTATAATCAATCATGTGATTGGCTTCTTCATGATATCAATACAACAATAAAATAAATCAATGATATTAAAAATGAACTCAATCAATAGAAGACAGCTGAGTGCATTCATTCATTACCAATATATGTAATAAAAGATTTCTTCTTTAGTCTTACCAGTCACGGCTCATCAGTGACCATAGTGTTTAGATGAGGATCAATACTAGGTGGGAGAAGAAAAAAAAACAAACATAAATACCTTTAACTTAATTAATATTACATACAAACATTGTAAAATAAAATAAAGCAAAACAGCAAAAATTATAAAAACTATTTTAGAAAACTGGCTAATGTTTTAAAATCTTTGTTAAAATCTTGTATATTGTATTATGTGAAGCACTTTGTAAACTCAGTTTGTAAAGGTTCTATAGAAATAGTTCATTATTATTATTACTATTTTGACTATGCACAAAAAGAAGCCTAGCTAGAAATAGATTATAACTCAGCTCATAGGCAGGCTGTTGAATTTGCAGTTCAAAACAGGTTTTTTGGGTTCCTTTCCTCGAGGTTGAACTCTTTCTTGCCTCTGTGAGCTGCTCTGTGTCTTACTTCACTCTGCATCTTAATTACCACTCAGTTAAATAATCCCGGCATTGTCGGTACCAGCGTGAGACGATGCTCGGATCGGCAATGTGCTTCACCCTGTGCTGTTACAACCTGACCTCAGTGTTAAAAAACAAGAGACAATGTAGTACTTTTTAGCTGAGCCGATCTTTCCCATCCGAGCGTCCTACTGGGTTTTCTTACCAGGCGCTGAAGGTGTAATTCTGCTCTACTGTGTAATTTCTCTGAGACTCCTGTGAGCTATGTGAAAGCTTGATGGGTTGTAGTGGGAGGAGGCCACAGAGCAATGAATAAACTCCACAGCCACCAAGAGGGGCCCTTTGTGCGCTTGTCTCCAAGGACACCTGACTTATATTCGGAGAACAAATAGCCATCTCGCACATGGGCGAGACATAATGGGAAATAAATTAAGTTCCCGGGGATAAGAGAACAAGATTTCCCTTATGGGGGACGCAGAGATACAAAGAGTTGGAAAATGAATGGCAGCTTTGTGTTCAGTTGAGGACATATTGAACCCTTTGGCTTTTAAGAGTAAGTCACTCTTTGAGGAAAGTGACAGTAAATGCTAAAATGATTACTTTACAATGTATTTGTACAAAGGGCTTTTTTCGACTGATTGAATTGTCATACGGCTCAGGCATCGCCATCGCATCACTCACTTTTTCCATATTTAGTTTTATTTCAAGAACGCCAATCGATACACAAAGCAACGCTATGTGAGAGACCGGCCGGTGTCAATAACAGAGGTTGTTTTCTCAGTGATAGTTTAGCAGTTTCTAAAAATGGTTCCTCAAAAAAAAAAAAAAAACACATAATGAGGAACAGGGTGATCAGCGTGGTCATGTAGTGTTTGAGCCAGGATATTCTGGGAGGAGATCAAATGAGCCCATTAGTGCTTCTCAAAGGAGCTCATGGCTCCTTCCACAGTAAATAACACTGTGGAAAAAAATCTGTTCATCTGGTGAATGCTAATATTAAAATGATATAAGAATATAAATGTGACATATTATTTTGGACATGTAACTAATGATGGTTTTGATTACAATGTAGAATGTGAATTCTTAAATGATGAAATATATGAGCAAGTACTCTCCTTTCATCAAGACTTTGCATCACTGACAAATAATCAGAATTTTACTTGAAGTCAACTTCAAAGAAATTGAAAAGTAATTTGTACATAAAACACCAGAGCAATACACTGTAGTTCACATTCAGTGAGAACTATATTACTAAAATACCTACAATTAGCTTTTTATTATTCTAATAATCATAGTCAAAAGTGGCATCATGTTTAATGATGGCTGGTTAAAGATAAAAAAAAATCAAAATATGATCAAATATCAGATATGATCTAAACTGATTATGTTGGCAGCTCCCAGTCACGCCTTTGGGTGCTAATGTTACATCAGCTTATGCTAGCTGATATTGAAGTTTTACAGACTGATGAAGAAGCTTAGAATGTCCAGATATCCACCTTAACTTGATTAAATGCTTAAAGTAGAACTGAGGGAGAAACATGGACATACAGTTTCCACAACACATTTTTTTTAAATCACTATTTGGTGTTGGAATTATTTTGATCTAGGTCTCTAAAATTGTTATTTTTTCAAAATCACAATTAATTGCTGAATTTCAATAATTCAATAATTTTTTATTGCATGTTTAAAATTGTATTATTTCGCATTTCACAACATTTTTTAAGTCCATATTAACAATTTAAAGCAATTCTTACCACTGTATTTTGATTGGGAATCAAATGAATGCAAAGAAAGTTACTTTATGAACTTTGACTTTTAGATTTATTTCTAATCAAAAGAAATGCAATGAGCCCAAGATACTTCAAAACTATAGAAAAGAAATGGTACAACAACAGTGTGGTCTTGAGGTGGAACACAACTTCATAATGCTTCTTCTGTGAAATACATTTATTTTTTGAAGGATTAGTGCATAACTAACATAAAACACTCCATAGATCCATTATCTTTCAGTTCAGTTGAAAACTGAGGAACTTGCCACATAGAGAAATATGCACTAGTGAACAACACTCTGCAGAAACATGAGTTACAGAGTGATGACTGAGTATCTATTGTGTCCTGTGCATTGAGCATTTGGTGGTTTTTCTGGCTGCTGAAAAGTGTTCAACTTTGGATACAAAGCTGTGCTCGTCACCATGACTTTTTACCCAACCGTCCAATTACAGAGGAGTATGGGCAGGATAAATATCACAGAGACCAACCATCACATCCTACATGTACTGAACAATGACTACAATGGACATTACCCAAGTTACTGGGTCTGTCCTCTCTCCATACTTCAGCCTTCCCTTCATCTGGAGCAAGAACTTTACCTTGTGCTGACATTTTTACATTCTGTAGGCTATTTGCTGACAGATTATCTTAGAAATTAGTTGCAACATATAAATTAGCTATAGCTACTCCAGCAGATATTCCATATCACAGCAACCAAAGCAACCAAAAAACACTGCGTTCTCATGCGCTCCCAGATGGTTGCTGTCAGAGGAGTGCCTGGCGTTTTCAGCTGGAAAAAAACAAAAAAGAAATGCTTTGGTGGACGCAGCTCCTTAAAGTTCATGCTGAACTGGCATGAACTGAAAGCAGTGGTGGGTAGAGGATGGGGGAAACTAATGGCTTGCTGAGGAAAATAGTCACCAGTGATGTAAAGTGTACATGACTTCAAGAAAAATTGGTTAAAACCTGCAAACCCACTTCCTCTCCTCTGTACCACTGGGTATCACATGATCACAGACCACCCAGGCTGGTACACATGAGCGTCCTGTTGCTGTGTGCATCGCACTGCTGTTACCCTGATGGGGTCAAAGACAAAAAAGGGGGAGCTGTAGAGAGAGGGGGGGGGGGGGGGGTAAAACTGCACACGCTGCACTGGGGGGAGACACACTGCAGCTCAGCTGTCCAACACAAAACAACAAAGCCAATGTAAACATTCAGCTCCCGCAGTAATGACATTAATTTAGGCTTTCCAAAGTTAGAGCCTGGCTTGGAACAATGGGGACGGCTGCCCCCCCCCCCCCAAGCCCACACACTCACACACATACACTGTTTAACTATTCTATGCTAATGTGCTGCTTCTTTGGTTAAGATGAGAGAGAGAGTGTGTGTGTGTGTGTGTGTGTGTGTGTGTGTGTGTGTGGGGGGGGGGGGGGGGGGGGGGGGGTTAAGGGCCCTACTGCCATGTGTGGGTCAAGTTCATGTTATTTTCAGTTGAAAATCGCGTGTGTGTGTGTGTGTGTGTGTGTGAATGCTCATTTGGAGGGTCAGGTAACGCGTCAGGCAGCCGCGCACAGAGACGAGCTTTTGGAAGGTTTAGAGCAGCAGGGCATAATGCTGATGAAGGAGAGGCTTTAAAAAAAAAAAAACGAGGGGAGTATGCTGCTGGCTCTGATAGCTGTGGTTCACTGACAGCCGGGGCTTACGCTGCAAAACCTAACAGAGCCGCTGACTCTCTGGTGTGACACACTAACCGCCTGACAGAGAGAGAGGGGTGGGGGGGGGTGGGGGGGTTGGGTCCTTTCAACATCTCACATATCTGTGTCATTAAGGTCTGGTAGCCATACACTAGGTCAGCATGTTTTATGCAGGGTTAAACAGTATAGAAGCTCTTTACAGACCATGTGCTATATTTAAAAAGTGAATCAATGATTTCAATCAGAAATGTTCTTATACTCTCTGTCAGTTAAAGCTAACTGAAATGCTGTTGGTAGATGTAGAAAAAAAGACAGTGGAGCAGCTGAGGAGAGTTGTGATGGAAAGCTGCCATTTATTTCAATCGGCGTGTGAAAATGTGACAGACGTCTTGTCTGGCAGTCTGTGACACCACTGGGCTTATGCTGATTTTAACGTGTGAAAATACAAACACGCTGCGAGGCTCGCCTCTGATATGTTGCCAGCGCAGTTTTTTGAACACTTCTTCTGTCAACTAGGAGAGTTGTTACCTGACAAGAGTAAAGTATGGAGACTATACTTTGGATCAAAAAAAATGTTTCTTATTCCACCATGCAGACAGAATACCAATAATTCAATCTAAAAACAACACACAGCTCTTGCATGTGGTGAAAATGTATGTTTGTCTTCCACTGTATCTGCCCAAAGACTAACAAAGACTAAAACAACAGCAAGCTCTTTTTATTTGAAGCATTACTCAAAAGCAAAAGTAGTAAACTAAACTAAAGTAACTAAGACAACTAACTACACATATACAGTAGCCCTTATACACACACATTTATAGTCTTTCAAACCCAGACATTACAGAGCAGAGCAGGTCAATAATTAGCCTGGAGCTAATGTGTTACACTTAATATTTGTGCGTATATTTGCATTCAAACAAAAGTTGCTTGTGCTTATTTTCTTTCCAAGAATAAGATAGGCTCAACATCAATGTCATGTCTGTGTGTTCAATACTGAGCTGACTCAGGATGGGATTTAGCTTAGTTTAGCTTAGCAGGACCATAATGGCTCTGTTTAATGTTGAAAATACACCTACCAATACCTTTAAAGTTCTGACTAACGGACTAACACATCTATTATGTTTTATCTGTATCACTTTTTTAAACTTAGGACAGAGCAAGGCTAGCCGTTTCCCCCTATGTCCACTCTTTTTGCTAAGCTAAGCTAAGCTAAGCTAACAAGTGCTCCACTTTAGCTCCACATGTAACAGACATGAAATTGATATCAACCTTCTCATCTCACAATCTCACTGCACTTCTTTTGACTCCAGACACATACAGCGCTGTGAATACTCTACTTCCAGCTTCAATCTCTGTCTCAGCAGGACTGTTCATATTGCATTAATACTTTATGACCTCTAAGTCAGGTCCAACTGTTGCCTTGTGCCTCTGTCAGTAAAGACACAATTCTACCATCATTTCATTGAGTCATTTCACAACACAAGTAGGCTACAAGATGGAACATGAAAACGTCATATTATATATAAAAATAAACCATAATAGTGCAGTTAGCATTAGTAAAGCATTTGAGCCAGTGTGAGAAGATGCTGATGCAATTAACAGTCCAGCTTTATGATGAGTGTCCCTGAACAAATTACAGTACATAGAGATTAATCGTCCATGAGAAGAGTCGATAAGCTCAAAAGAAAATGAAATGACTTCTAACACACTCATTTAAGCCTTAACTACAAGAGAGCGTAATTACCAATTGATTACCCTTCAAATAAGATTAGAATTACACTGTATACTGCCAACGCTGTTAGACCAACAATGGGGTTCAATAATGTGAGTCATGAAGTGTAGAATATTATACAATAATGGGTGTTATTGCCATGTCTGCCATATCCCAGCTGTGGCCAGACTAAGGCAGCAGTGGTCCACTTAACTGTCTGCTTTAATGCACACACAGCTAGACTGTAGACCACTATGCATTCACATGGGACAAAAACACACACGCACACACACACACACACACACACACACACACACACACACACACACACACACACACACACACACACACACACACACACACTTTCACCATGATAATACAACAGTGTCTAAGTGGCATAATATAGGGTAGATTTCATGGCATGTGACATCCCTAGTCCTCCTTATAGGGACATTTATTCTAAGTGCCACATTTCTTTATGATGGCCTGGGGGTATTTTAATGCGAGATGTGTCCTTATGAGTACTGTTGCTAAATGTGAGACAAGTGGCCTCTTTACATGCATAGAAATGTTCATTTTATACAGATTTGTATATGACATATCTGACAGATCATGAATCCATAGCTACGTATCAGCTGCTCCTTAACCACAGCAATGACAGCGAAACTGTAAAGAACGTGGACAGTCTCCTCTTTGTTACATGTTCACTACAATCTTTGTCAGTTAATCTAAATTTAAAGGGAGAATAAGAATAAGAATTTCTGATAAGAGGATCGGGCCTGAGAGATGTCAAGTTAGGCCAAGTAACAACCAAAGCTGTCTGTGATAGGCTGATAATTGAGCGAATATCCTTGAACAAACTTCTCTGAAGTCTTAATTTCCCCCAAATGGAACAAATGTTCACCATAGAAGTGAAATTACCAAGTGCAACCCCACTACAAGTTAAGTACTACAGAGTGCAAAGCTCTGCCAAAGCTGGGCAATTCTCCAAGTAACTAACATGCACAAATGAAACAGAAGCTCTATGACTTCACTTTTAAGCTGTACTGATTCCAGACCCTACAAACTACACAGTTATACTGTATAAAAAACATATCCTGTTCAAGTTTTCTTTGGACCCCAACATCGAGTAATTTAATAAGTTCAACCTGACACTTTAATATACCTGAATGTATTTGAAACATTGTAATAAAACAGCCATGAACTACTGGCACAACTTATTTTACATTTGCGAACTGATCTAAATACCGAAGGTCTTGGTAAAAAAAGCTCATAAGAAAAAAAATATTGATAGAATATGATTGAAAGTCTAATTTGAAGGGAGTGAGTATCTTCCTTCACAAATGATCTTTGTCCAAGTACAAACACCAGCTTGCAGGGAGCACATGAACCTGACAACAGCAATGTTTCATTTTGGCCTGTAATGAAGTTACAGGATTTACATTCATTAGAGATGTGTAATATGACCTGCCATGGACAACGTTGGCCATTTTAACCAGCAACAATGATGATTGGTGCTGGCTGAGAGTGAGAAGCTGCTAGCCAATTGGTTTTGTTCACAGCTCTTTGTGAATAATAGGAGTGAGAAGGAAGACATTGCAGATATTAAGCAGGTAATTAAGGTATTAAGGTATTAGCATTGGAGGTGAAATCCCAACTTCTGTGTCAGAACATCTCTACCGCATAAAATAACCATCTATGGTGGAAATCCCAGATCCAAAGCACAATGGACATCAAATCAATCATATAAGACCTACCTGCCCCACAAGTTGGGGCAGGTAGGGGGCAGCCGTCCCCATTGTTCCAAGCCAGGCTCTAACTTTGGAAAGCCTAAATTAATGTCATTACTGCGGGAGCTGAATGTTTACATTGGCTTTGTTGTTTTGTGTTGGACACTGTGGGGTGTTATGATTTTCACAGCCTCTTGGGGACACTAGTAAGGTGTAAGGAACGGTTATTCATTGTTTACATGTCTGGTTCACACAGATTTGTAGACTCAACACAAGCAATGCTGAATGTCGATTATTTTCAATTAAACCAAAGGGGAGCCTGGGCCATTTCCTTTAATATGAAGGAATAATGACACTGCATGAGGCGCTCTGTGGAATGTTTGTTTTTCCACAGTTTACTTTGAATAATTCAGCTGCGATTACAAATGGGCCACGTTTCTCGGTCACAGCAAGAGATTTCGCCCTTAAAAGAGCCAGGACGTTATTGTGACAGTACATAAAGGGCCTCCTGCTGGGAGGAGCCATTAGATGAACTGTGATTATCCAAGGCCTAAAAATCAAGTTCTTTGCAGGAGCATCATTTGAGGAATCTTACGAGACCTATTAAATGGGTGGATGTTTTCCACAGTGAAACGCTCTCATTGTGGTAAGGAGGTTACAGTAAGTCTATCCAGCATTCCAGATCTCGAGTCGTCTGAGGGTGATAGAAGCCCTGAGGGTCTGGCTGAAGCAGAAGACAGTGCGTGATATTTCACCCCATACCAAGCTCCCAAACCTTTCCCTTGCTTACTGTGCCAGAGATCTGACATGAGACAAAGAGCAGATCTGACATTAGACAGCCATTCACTGTGCCAAACAGAACACAATGCTAGTTAGTTTGACTGAGCACCGTCATGTGGGTTGCAGGGACTTTGAGAAGATCTCAGAAGGTCAGGAAGAGTTCAATATTACTGCTCAGTACAATGAAAGAATGTACTGTATGAGGATGATATTTGGATACAGTTTTCTTGCTGAGAGGTGATTCTAATATTTAGTCATGCCTTGTTGATGTAAATGGGGTAGACAAAATATTATTTATTCAATATAAATCAATACCACCGCCAACTACAGCATCCAAAATGATCATGAAGTTAAATCAACAGCTCTCAGGAATGTTTCAAACAAACACTGAACATTATTTTACTATTATTATTTATTTTATTTTTCTCTCCAATTGTGCCTCAACGATTGCATGTGACAAACTCCTCCTAAAGGTAGGATTTGTTGCAGGGTTGTTACGCCTGGAATTGTAGCACAATTATAGTTCGAAATCTAAAACTGTAACACCCATTAAGAATTTGAATCTTTACATTACTTGCAAGGTAATGGAGCTTTTTTTTAAAGGTAGAGGTCATGAAAGAAACACACTCTGTTGTCACCTTTGACTGGAAACAGTCAAACCTTCCTAATAAATTAGGATTATTTGTGCGTGCACTGACTGTGGCTACTGTTTTTTTGTTTTTTTCAATTTTGTTTGTGACAGAGTTGTCATGGAGATGACACACTTACTTTTTCAGGGTCATGATACTGGGCGAATAAACAGTGGCAGGCATGTTCGGGTTCTGGTAAAGACAGTTCCAGTTTGGCCTGATGCTGTCGCCATGAATTAAATCACAGGTGCTGCTTGATCAAACAAATAGTGAATTTATGTAATCTAAATAACCAATCATGGCATCAGGATTCCATTCACTTTAGATGCATAAAGTGGCCTTGTTGATCCTTTGAAGCTGTGCTTTATTAGTTGTTGGATATGGGAGGATTAACTGAAAGGGGGCAGAGCAGTTTAAGTATCAAAATGACATATATCAGTCAAAGCCAGAAAAGCTGTCACCATGATCTGCTCAAGCCTTGTTAACAGAAAATGATCCTGAGCAGCAGGGCCTGGCAGGATGGAGACACAGTCCTTTACAGTCCTCGATTGTGGCGGCAGGTTGGCCTGGCAGTAAGCATTACTGTACCATCATGGAAAGGTCACAGATTCAATCCCTGCTGCAGACAAATGTTGTTTCACCTTGAGCAGGACACTCTAAGTCCTGCCAAACCTAAAGGCTGACACTAAATATAAAACATGTCTTTTGATGAATATAACCCACATATTTTAACCTGAAGATCTAATCTACAATGAACAATATGTATTTTGGCCAGACAGCTGGAAAGCTATCTGGAGCGGAAAATGTGAGGTAAGAATTTTAGAAATTTTTGGGTGTATAAAATCTTTGAGGTTCTTTTTGTCCATTTCAGCTCACTTTGAGTTTATGTCACAATTGTATCACAGTAATGACATTATTTTACTAATGATACAACAACTAAACTAATGAGTTACTGTACATTCTTTGGTTATGTTGCGGGACTTTCCGTTACTAAACCAGACTCCATCAAAGGTGCCTTCCAAAAACTCCAAAGTCTACACATGGAAATTTTGCATTTGATTTATTTTCTGAAATAATGTGTAGAAATAAAAAAAAGAAGACACTGTGGCTCAACAAGTAACTCTGGCCCCTGCACCTATAGCTAACGTGTAGACAAGTCCCTCCACTGAACACACTAGGATGAGAAACAGTAATCAAGTCCATTTAGCTCAACCTCAGGCAGGTTAAGGACCATCAATTTTTCTCATCTGCTCATAATTACTACAACTGCAGGAGGGTTTCTATCACTTGAACGTAAATATAAGTCATTTTGGGGCACTCGCATAAATAACTGATGCTGACATGAGCAGTCAGTTCCATGACACACTGTTGGTTTGGTTGTCAGGTCACATGGCCTTAGTGTAGACCAGCTGTGGGCTTGCAGCTGCATCTCAGCCATGAAGGCATTCATACAGTTACAGCTCGGTCTTGTTTGAGTCTGTGTTTGTTTAAATTTTGGCAAATCGGCACTATGGAAAGTCACGCTGTCAGCAATCAGCCTGACGACTTTCGATAGTGAAGAAAAAGATGATGTATAAAGATTATGAGGCAGGATTTGAAGTTATTTTTTTATGATTTGTAAGCAGATTTAGGGTCTGAGGTACTGGGACCACCACAAAAGTGAGTTCAGGTGTGTGCAAGATGTACAAAAAAAAAATCAATATTACTCGATGCTATTTACTTCTGGTCTGAGTACTCTATCTGTTCAAGTCCAAGTAATGTTTTTCTACTTTATGGTAACAAGCAGCACATTGGAGAGTTTGTAAATGGTGGATGCCAAGTCTCTGCTTGTAATTCTGGCTGTGTGAGACTATCAATGTTTGGTATCTGGAACAAGCCTTAAAGTTGCTTTGAGTCTGCAGTTACAAATTTTACAAATAAAAGTATGAACTTACATGACTGTGAGTTATGTAATACACGAGTAATTTATAACTCATTAATGGATACCTAGAGTCAAGAAGTCAGAGAATTTAGCTTTTTTAGAGCAGTGAAAACATCAATGAACCAAATGGCATTCAAATCTGTCAGTTACATTACCACAAAAGCCCAAAGCAACGTCATGGGAAATGTGTTTTCAAAGCTTTCAGTGTGTAATGTAAAATCATCAGAGGGGACTTCTGGAAGCCTTCTTGTGTCAAGAGTTTACAAATGTGCCTGTGTCATGCTTTTCACCAGCCACGTCTTCGAGTGAAGTGCCAAACTGGAAAACCAGAGAACAGCCGAAGCGAAGCAGAGCCTCTGAACGCAGCAGTTTTGAGACGTTTTTTGGGGAGGGAAACAGAGGAGTGAACTCCACATTACCCTGTCCTTCACGTGGTCATCTGAGGACACAGATTTCACTTGACAGAACTGTATCGACGAGACTTTTACAAACGCTACACCTCACACCGAGCTGCACTTCATGGCCTCTGGGGAATGTCTCCGGCGGATGGTCTGACATTCTTGGTTCCAATGTGATTATTTTGGCATCCATCCATTATAATTATAGAGAGGGGGGGGGGGGGGGGGGGGATTGCTAGTAGTGGTAGTCTGGCCAGCTACAGCACAAAGCACTAAAAGAAGTATGCAATAAAAACAGACAGTGCAGTAAAATAAATGCTGCTGAGAAGGCTTAACTAGAGACAGAGTGCCTTCTTTTGGACAGCACATAGTTGTGTTTCTTTCCAACACATGTTCATGATGATAGCATCTTCTGCAGTCAAGTTTGTGCTGTCCCAAAGTGACTGTGTCCGCCATCATCAGGATCACATAACGAGGTAATGAACCCCAACAGTTGTGAGGCCTGTTAGCAATCGTTCCACTTTTCTTTTTGTTGGTTTTGAAGTCATATTACTCAGAGAATTGTATCAATGTTGAAGAGAGTTTTCTATGCTTGTCAGTGCTGCAGAGGGGTTTCCGTGACTCCAGGTCTGCTTACTCTATTCAGTATCTCAGAGACTGCACAGATACGCCTGAGAGCACACACATGCTTTCCACTGGAGGCCAAACAGGCCAAGTGCTTCTCCAGGTCTCTCCTTTTACTTTAAAAAAAAACATTTTTTAACTGCTCCTCAGTAGCTCACCTCTACCTCCACACTGCTGTTCTCAGTGGAAAAAACTCAACCTGTCAGCTGTACAGTATGTGTTCTTGCCGGATCATCCAACAGTGTCTGAAAACTCTTCACTTCAACAACACCTTTCCAATGACTTTTTGACGCGGACAATCCAACAAGCACTGCAAACAGTGTCAGGTCAGGCAGGGTTTTAACTTCTCTCTAGAGTCCTTCTGTAAAGACAAAGTCATATGGTTGCTTTGGAAAGGCTTTCTCATACATAAAAAGTAACTAATATGACAATGGCAATAGACCAACACAGAATATGGCACAGGTATGAATACTTTTGCTTTTAGATGTGGTCAGATGACATGTTACATGACCTAGCTTCTCATAAAATCCAGACAACTATTACCTGTGTTGCCAGAGTCTGATACAGCTTATTCTTCTGCTCCAAATAAATGGTAAATTGACTGTACTTATATTGCTCTTTTCTAGTCTTTTTGACCACTCAAAGCACCTTAGCACTACATGTCACATTCACCAATTCAGACACATTCATACACTGATGACAGGGATTAACACACAGGGTTCCAACCTGCCGGTGTATGACCCGCTCCACCTCCTGAGCTACAGCCACCGCAAATAATTCAACTATATCTGTAGTCCTTCGAGATTTTGGTAGAAATCAGTCTTTGGTAGAAATCAGTGGGCGTGGAGCTGAATCCCACACAAGTCATTGAGTATTGAATGGCGGACTCACACATTGTTAGCTTTGATCTTTCAATTGATTTGTTGACAAGATGAAATATATAGCATAACACCAGACGTATCCCTTATTTTAGATTTAATAGCCTGACATGTTTGTGCCATGTGTTCCCCTGATGCAGCTTTCTGCAAAACCTGCACGTTATTTCTGGGTGTGACCCCCTGACTTATTAATTGCTGTCTATTTGATGAATCATCTAATTAAACTGACCATGTGCAGAAGCATTCACACAGTTTATAATAATACAGACTCTAAACCTCAAGTTCCAAGGTTTAATAGAAAGCATCTTCTGCACAGTCAATGTTTGACGTGACAAGTTTATGACATGGCATCATGCCATCATTCCTCGCTTGATTTGTAACTCTCATCTGCTGATGTTTAACCTGCTGTACATGAGGCGTGCAAATTCTAAAAACAGACCATGATAGATTGTGCTGCACAGTTCAATTCATTGCCCCGCTCATGATCCACCAGATGTAATCGGCACACATTCACAAGTGTTTGTGAGCTCTGTTATCCTGCCTGCCATTCATGAGCAGTGTTTGTTGAGACAGTGAAGCAACTGCAGCATGCTCTGCTACAAACTGATAACAATATGCACCTAAAGGTAAAGCATGTAAACACGAATTAACTGATAAAATAGACTTTTTAGGCTTTGCACAGTTTCCTAAACATAAAAATGAGTCATATTAAATATTAAGCCTTTGAAGATACATTCACCACACTGTATATGAACAATTTTTCAACATTTCAGATTTTTTTAATCCAGTTCACCAGTCCATTCTGTACCTGGGAGCTGGGCACCGAGTGGTGCCTGAGTAACTGAGGGTTAAAGCTACACTAATCAATATTTTGACAATGGATCAAATAACTATGTTTAATGTGAAAAGGGGTTGCTTGCAGTGATGAATTTATAAATGATAAATGGACTGTACTTATATAGCACTTTTCTAGTCTTTTTCACCACTCGAAGTGCTTTGTGGGGCGGCTGTGGTTTAGGAGGTAGAGCGGTCGTCCTCCAATTGGAAGATTGGCGGTTAGATTCCCGGCTCCTCCAGTCCACATGTCGATGTGTCCTTGGGCAAGACACTTAACCCCAAATTGCTCCCGTTGCTGCGCCAACGGTGGGTGAATGAGAATGAATGATTAAATTACTCCTGATGAGCAGGTTGGCACCGTGTGTGGTAGCCCCTGCCATCAGTGTATGAATGTGTGTGAATGGGTGAATGAGTTGTAGTGTAAAGTGCTTAGAGTGGTCGTAAAGACTAAAAGGCTATATAAGTACAGTCTACTTACCATTACTTTTACACTACATGTCTTATTCACCAATTCACACATATTCATACACTGATGACAGGAACTACCACACAGGGTGCCAACTTGCTCACCAGGAGGAAAATAACATTCACACACATTCATACACCATTGGCGCATCCAACAGGAGTAATTTGGGTTTCAGTATCTTGCCCAAGGAAACATTGACATGTGGACTGGAGGAGCCAGGAATCAAACCGCTGATCTTCTGATTGGTGGATGACTGCTCTACCTCCTGAGTTACGATATAGAATTATTACCAGACTCTTCCATTTCCTGAAACTTTTTAGCCTCTTTAAACTCATTGTTTTGGTTTTACACACTGAAATGTAACTGTCTGGTTCAGTCTCACAACTCTTATCAACACCTGTTTCCAGTCAGTGCAGGCAGCTGTTTTCAGAGAAGAAGGCTCTTATAGATCCACTGTACACCACCGGCCCAACACAGAACAGCAGACAGACAAAGTTAGACACTAGCTGGTGAACATAGTGGAGCATTTAGCAGCTAGAACCAGACATTTCAATCTGGAGTTGGTGGAGACCAAAACAGAGTGGACTTTTATTCATCAGGTAGCCAGAAACACCCATCTGCAGGATGTCTGGGATGTTTTCTGACGTGTTTGTTACAAAAACTTTACATAGTGATAATATGTCAATGCTGTGTCTTCAGTTTTTCTACTGCCCCCAAGTGGCCAAAAAAATGATCTTTGTCAAAAAAGCGACAGTTTGCTTTACATCTTTTAAACTCTACATTTCAGCATCCCGTAATCATAATCAGTGTTCTAATATTGCAGTATATGTGTCTTGCACAATAATGATATATATGGTGTAAATGTTTTAGGCGGATTCTGGGGTGCGGTAGATCCATGTTGCACTTTACAGAAGGCTGCACCTCAAGCTATTTTCTATGATGGCTAAAGGATGATGAGGGATGGAAATCGAATGTCCTGAGCCACCTGCTAGTGGAATCTGGCTGCGGGAGATAAGAGCTGCTGGACTGTAATCTACCTCCCCAGCACTGACAGTCATACACACCAATGCACGTTGTGACTGATAAAGCTCCGATTGTCCGAGCAAGCGTTTGTATCCCCTTTCAGCAATGGTGACAACAACTGCAACCTGCCTGAACATCATAAGTGACGTGTGTGGAGAGTAAACATGAGGGGGCTAACATGATGTAATATCTGGTGGTCCAAACCATGGTGTAAAATGTATTATTTTCATTTTACTGCACTTTCACCATCTTTATATTTGGTGTATTTTAGCTGCTATGAGCAAAACTAAACTGACTTTTAACATTAGTAAAGCATGATAGATTTGTCTTCTCCCAAACTGAATTGGCTTGCATATACCTAATATTTTGAGCTCTTCCATAGTGCTATTTTCTTTCTATCTTGCTCTTCTGGCTATCGAATGTCAACACCTTTTTCATTATGACAATATAATAGCAGGTTTTAGGGTCGGTTCATGTCCTTGGCTCGGATTGCATTGACACTAATTCATGTCGGACTCTCGCTAACAAACGAGAGTCCTGCTGCTGTTGCTTGGAAGAAGGCAGAAAGCCAGATTTTGACTTTAAATGACAGTCTATTCACCTGGCCAAAGAAAACAACTGAAACAAGGAAAAGTTTCAGTTTACAGAAACCACTGTGGACATTCTTGGTGTCCTAAGTGGTGTTACATTATGCCGCTTGTTGAATCTACTAAAGTTACAACAATCAGTCCAAGATATGCAAACACTAAAAGTTTATAACAGTTCCATTTGTGCATTTGGGGATGGAATCTGCATGAAAGCTGCAAAGTGGTTATCAGTTTTCATTCATACCACGTCAGCCAGCTGTTTCTTTACCACCACAGTGGATTTGCTTTTCATTCGTTGATGCTCCACAGTTTTAAAAGACGGAGTTATTTAAGTTGTTATGATTCTCTTCTGCCCTAGTCATGTTTAATCATGGTGTTGTTCAAATCACACAGGGAGATTGTTAACAGCTCAGTGACATGTACGTGTGATCACTGGATGAATGGATCCAGCTCATTTTGGCAAGAAAAAGTAGATGGCTGCTTATCATTGTAACAAAATGCAGCTATTGGCAATTTTCTGACTGAAACTGAAGCATGTGGTATAATAAAAGATTTTCTTTTTTCAATTTTCATTGCCTGCTTTAGCAGCCAGGTCCCTAATTCTTTACATGAATTCTTTACATGAAGCTACAACACGACAACATACTATACATAATATGCACTTTACTGCTGCTTGAAGGTCAAGCTGAATGTAAACTGGCCATTTTGCATTCCTAAACCATCCTGTTGTCCTTGAGTCAAGGAAGGAGGGAAAGATGGAAGGATGGAATGAAGGAAGGAAAGATGGAAGGATGGAAGGAAAGATGGAAAGATGGAAGGGAGGAAGAAGGAAGGAAAGGAGGAAGGAAGGAAGGAAAGATGGAAGGATGGAAGGAAGGGAGGAAGAAGGAAGGAAAGGAGGAAGGAAGGAGGGAAAGATGGAAGGATGAAATGAAGGAAGGAAAGATGGAAGGATGGAAGGAAAGATGGAAAGGAGGAAGAAGGAAGGAAAGGAGGAAGGAAGGAAGGAAAGATGGAAGGATGGAAGGAAGGGAGGAAGAAGGAAGGAAAGTTGGAAGGATGGACGGAAGGAAGGATGGAAGGGAGGGAGGGATGAAGAAGGAAGAAAGGAAAGATGGAAGGAAGGAAGGAAGGAAGGAAGGAAGGAGGGAAGGAAAGAAAGATGGAAGGATGGAAAGAAGGAAGGAAAGAAGGAAAGGAAGGAAGGAGGGAAGGAAGAAAGGGGGGTGGAAGAAGGAAGGGAGGAAAGAGAGGAAGGAGAGAAGGAGGGAGGGAGGAAGGACAGACAGAAGGAAGGGAGGAAAGAAGGAACAGTCAAAACAGACGGGGTCAATTTGACCCGGGAGGACGACACAAAGGTTAATGTCAGTTTATAGACTGACAATCAGTGTTGTGGAGTAAATAGTTACATGTAATGGTGTAACGTAATTTAATGACGAAATAAATGTAAGTACATTTCCAAAATAATTCATGACTATCCTTCCATGTTTAGTGAATTCACTCTCAACCACAAAGTCAACCTCCTGGTGTCAATAGAGGAGAAGTCAGGGGATCACCACAGTCATTAGAATACATCCTCTGGGGACCCTGAATGTCTGTACCAGATTTCATGGCAGTCCATCAAAGGACCATCGTGGTTGGCTGACTAGCTGACAGTGCCATCCCAGGAGACCCATCACTGATATTTAACAATGTAAAGACTTTTAGTTTTTCATAGGATTACTTTTTCAGTGGAAAATAGCCCCAACTGTCTATCAGGAAGTTTGTGGATTATCTTGGGATGCGATCTCATCTCCATTTGATTAGCATGGTTGCAAACATCTGGGAGTTTTTTTTTTCTTTTGTGACCTGGGTGAACTGACCCTTTAGCGAAGGCAACAGTAGGGCCTCATTTGTGCTCACATGGTGATGAACGTACCGGCCCTTCTGTGATTTGAGGTTTGTTGCAGTGGTCACGCTTGCAGGACATCAGGCCATGTGCTACTATCACAGATCTACTCTGAACTCTGCAAATCACATAGCACCAAAATAAAAGGTTGAGTGAATTACAGGCCTCTTGTGAGGGTGTGTGTGAGGGTGTGTGTGTGTGTGTGTGTGTGTGTGTGTGTGTGTGTGTGTGTGTGTGTGTGTGTGTGTGTGTGTGTGTGTGGAGACAGACCTCATGCATGCTCTGCCCTGCCCTGTCATTACTAACAACACTCTGAAACCCTGGTGACAGGCTAATGAGCGGTGCCAAAGTGTGAGTCATTCTCTGGCTGGCACTCTGCATCCTAGGCAGGACGGCTGATGACCGGCCCCGATGGCCAAATAGTTGCAGAGAGGATGTGTCTGATGGAAACCATCAAACTCTATCTGAGCTGCTGCTTTTCCTCTCATGGCTAAGATTGTCTTTTGCTCTTGCAGTCAGTTATCATAATAACAATACACCAGGGCTGTAATTAGAAAATAGTTTCCATTATTGTTATTTGTATTTTGAATGTGCCCTGTGTGTGTTTTGCTGTGTATACTGACCTACTAAAGTCATTGCAAATGAAAATTGGCTATAAGCTAACTCTGGTACAGCATACATATCAGATGGTAACATTTATATTTAACACTGTACATGCTCCCAGTAAATAAATGACTACTTATTGATCATTTTGACTATAAAATATCAGAAAATATAGAAAATGATCATTAAAAGATGTATATTGCTTCTTTTGCCCAAAACCTAAAGACATTCAGTGGCTCTATGAGGGTGTATTTGGACACAGCGCTAACATTATCACAATGACAATTTTAAAATGCTTATTTTTAGCATGTATAGTGTAAATCATAGTACAACGGATGATAATTAGAATGTCATTAGTCAAAATAAGTCAAAATAAATGTTGACCATATCGTGGCACTAAACATCAGGGATATTACAGATAAGATAAGATACATTTTAATTAATCCCCCATTAAATTGACACAGCAGTACAGTGGAAAAAAGAGCAGCTTCAGGGTGAAAGTGATAAAATAAATAAAATACTATATACATTAAATAATCTGCAATGGGTAAATATGCAGACATTCCTGAGATTACATACAAGTGTGCAGTGTTCCTGGGATTAAACAGTAAGGACAGCCTCAGTCTTATTAGTGGGAGTGGGAGTGGGAGCTACTGGGAGCTGTGGTGTTGTACAGTCTGATGGCTGATGGTATGAAAGAGCCCCCCAAGTACTTTGAGGCACATGTCTGAATGAATCTGTGGCTGACTGCTCCTGAGCTGCCTCAGCTCAGCATAGAGAGGGGAGAACATCAGTGTTAGTTTAATTTCATGGTAATCCATCCAACATTTCTAAAAAAATATTTCACTCTATAGCACAAAGGTCAGTTTTATGGTGACACTAGAGGAATAGTCAGGGACCAAAATAATTAGGATGCATCCTCTGGGGACCATAAATATCTGTACTGAACTCCCTGGCTATCATTCCAATATTTTTTTTAAATGGTTTCAGTTTAAAACATAAAGTCCGACCAACAGACTGATATTCCATCAAGATGTCTGGCAATGCAGGTGGATACATCAGGAGAGGCTGCTGTCATACTTGCCAGGAAAACAGACATTTTATCACATTCGCCACCTGAATTTGCACATCCTGGCTACTGTACCTTGATTTTCTCTGTCTGTGTCACCTGTGCTTTAAGCAGGGTTGGGATAATGAACTCTGCAATAAAAATGGTCCACCAGTGCCTACATTAGGATTATTGCTTACTGGTGATGTCATTTCTTGGAGTATCTTCAAACGCTTCATATCACTAACATCTGTACAATAAGCTGAAATGCTATTAGTTAGTCGATTAAATCATGATGAGCGATAAAATGACTGAAACTATAAATATATATACAAATCTGACTTATGGAACCTGACCTCCCTCAGGCAGCACTGAACAGGCTACGGGCGGTTGTTGTTTGATCGAAACTTTACTCAAAACTACTAAATCCTATTTCTCTCAATCTCTCTTTGATATGAACTATTGATCTACTGACTAGTTACCACGTAACGTAACGTAACGTAAAGACATCGTCAACTTGCGACATCAGTGTATAATATGATGATGAGAAAGACAGAAGCCTCCTAGTGTTCTAGCTTTGACAGGTTTTTATTTGAGATCAATTTGAACAGGATTATGAAAACAATGACCTCCCACGGCCGGTTCGGGGGCCACCAGCGGGGGGGGGGGTCTGTTTTTATTGGCTTAATGTCTTGCTTAGGATGAATTGTACTCATGTTGGCCATTCCGTGACTTTTTGGACTTCAGCACCATCATCCTGTCTAAATTTTGTACAGACATTGATGTTGCCAAGAAGATGAACCCAACTGATTTTTGGTGATCCTTGAGGTTGTACTAGATTCTTAGTGACATATTTATATTGGATGGATTGTCATGAAACTTGCAACACACATTTTCCCAGAGGATGGACTGTAATCAATCTGGTGATCATTGTACTTTCCACCCTCATCCAACTACTTCCCTCTGGCAGCTGATACAAGACAATTCAGTCACACACAACAAGACTGAAAAACTGTTTCTTCCCCCAAGCTGTTAAACTAGTGAACATGGCCTGATCCCCTCATCCCACTCACACACTCACACACTGGAGGACCACAAATAAAAACTCTTTTTGTGTAAAAATATAACTGTGTGTTTCAATAGTTTACATATGGCCTACTGTTACAACAAGAATTGCTGCTGTTTGCACTTTCTTATACTGCATATTGCACTTTATTGTCCTGATAGATTATCAATATTTTATTTATAGGGTATATAGGGTAATTTATCTTAAATGTTCTTATGGCTCAGGGAGTGCTATCTAAATTTCATTATATCGTTGTCTGACCCTCAATATAATGACAAAGCTACTACTACTACTTTAATTTGTCCAATACTTTAATTTATGATTAAATACCTGCAAAACTCATGAACAACCAACATGGTTCCCAGTGTGTTTAGCGCTAGTGCAAATGTTATCTTGTTAAAATGCTAAACTATTATAGCAAACATGTTAACAATAGACCTGCTTATCGTCAATGGGTTTGCATTGTCATTGTGAATATATCGCCTCACATTAGCATTTAGCTCAAAGCACACGTGTGGAAGAAAATCCTCCCAACAGTATGAAAGTAGTTAGATTGTCCTTCTACTCATGTCCGAAAATATGTTTCATTCTCATTTGACATTCTTAATATGTATGTGTATGTATGTCATTTAGATGCACTGACCATTTAAGTTCACACTAGTAGGCTACACACTTTTTCAAATTTATGTGTTTTTTGAATTTGAAGTGAATTAAATTTGTATTGATGGGCGCTTTCATAAAAGAAGTCATTCTGATATTGTTAGTCTATTTGTCTGACCACTATATATCACTGAGATAACAGCTCCTTCTTAGAAATCCAATTTTGAGTCCTCAGCAAATACACGGGGCGTTATTATATGAACAGTGCCAGATCCAGGAGCAGCTCCACATGTAGTTGTCATGGAGACAATGTGAATCAGAAAGACTGTTTGATGAGTTACAAATAAGCTGTTCACCTCTCTCTCTCTAGGAGAGGCACTACAACTCTGCACCAGTGTCAACATTGACATAGTTTTGTATTCAACACAGAGATTCTTTGCAGGGAATAATAAGTTGCACATTGTCCCTGAGCCATGTTTGGAGGAAAATATATTTGAGAACCACATGCAATGCAAAAGTAATTTTCTCATTATGGGAGGAAGATTTGTACAACTCCAAATGGAATATTTAATTCTACAGAAAGTCAGGATGACCTGTGAAAAACATCAAATAGAGGAAAGTTCTCCAAAGGACTTTTAAAAGTCTTGAAATACAGAAAAGGCCACAGACTCCCGGCTTCTCTTGGCAGTTCCAAAGATAAAATTCCTTCCAGAAGCTTCATGGCAAAAACAGCTTTTGCAAAATGTGCTTTCAGTTCTCTATTACTCTGAATATCTAAAGCACTGAATCTAACACGTCTAATGGTCTCTTTTCTCCTACAAAATTGGCCTGCCAAAAGTCTAAATCACTTGTTCCTATACCGTCCTAGTGACAAGGACAGCCAGGTGAGACCCTGAATGATAGAGAGACGGAGGAATCCAAGCCTGCGGTGGGATGTTTCCACAACCTCACCTCAGAAGAAACTAATCAACACATTCTTCAACTTTATGGAAAACATTAGAGCCCTGACAGAGGAATTTAAGTCAGAACCACTGTAATGTGCAATTAATTAAAGATATATTCTTTTTTCTGGGATATGGTCTCAACTTGACACGCATTCCTGTGAGCTTTGTGGCTGTGGCAAGAATTCATCCAATGCTGCTCATACTCTGTTTCCCTAAAGTTCAAGAAAAGTTTAAAATGAGTGACTGAATTTATGCACAATATATTTTGAGGGTCCCAGAGGCTGCTACTGTAACAACAAACTTTTCCTGTTTTGATTCGGGGGGTTAGAGAGAGTTTGCAGGAATATGAGGAAAACTGAGTATCTGTCTATCGATGTTGATAATGTTCATGGGATTGGAGGTTAAAGGAATTTCGAGTTCTATATTTCCGTGCTCACCAAAGTGACTGCTGACATGTGACGAATATTGTGAAAAGTAAATAGTGAGCTGTCAGATAATTATACAGGTTAGAAACAAAGTCACAATTTAATTAGAAGAGAGAACAAAGGTGAACTGTAAACCATTACCCAAACTGTTAATCAAAAATCATATTCAGTACTGTACTCCAGTCTGTGAAAATAGCCGTGCGGATGTCAAAAATCGGGACATCTCAGCCTATGCTACACCAATTTTAACTGTTCATTTATTCAGTAGTAGGTATATTTTTTTGCAGCTGTAAACTCACTCTGACATATAATCACCATATAAAATTAAGCTGCCATAAACATTTATTTAGTCATGTTCCTGGCAACCTGGTGAATGTAAGTTCAATATTATATATCCTAACCTTTGTTTACCTATGTTTTGGTCTCCATTAAAGATCCGGCTCTTTAGTACTGGCTAGTGGCTAACCTTAACTATGTTGATGAGAGTGAATAAAAACAGTCAAACCAAAACAATGAGCTGAAAGACACTACAATGCTGAGGGTTGCTGCAGAGTATAATGATAATTCTCCGTGGGCTCTTCACTATGAGTGACAGGTTTCTTATTACAGTCATTTGATCCATTGTTAATCCAGAAATATGGACGAGTGCAGCTTTATTGTCCCATAACGTTATGATTTTGCATTGCTAAATGAGTGGAGTACGTTATTAACATACCTCCATAGTTTTACAGATTCCCATTTAATCTTCCGTTACTTATTATAAGTGTGTTTGTGTACAGTTTTACAGAGGCAGTGAAGACTTCTGACCAACATTTTGGCAGTGCTAACTTTCGGTTTTGGTTTCATCATGAGTTCAGCGAGTATGGGTCAACAGGAGGTGTGTTTACAACCTGTCTGATCCTCTGAGCATGTGTATTCTTTGCCCTGTTGGAACATGGTTCAGTAGCTCTGATGTGTCCCCAGATCTCTGTTGGGACTTTGGTCAAATGTTACATTAACCAATTAAAATGATGAACTATGAAAATAAAAGCCTTTCCCTTCAATTCATGTAGTGTTTGACAGCACTTTTCTATAGTCTTCTTTCACATGTCAAAGTGGCAGTGATGGACAATAGTTACTATGCCCTACATTAAGGTAGTTCTGCTCTGTGTAGTCTGTCAAATCTGCATAGAGGAACTGACTACAGGACAGTCTTAGCACACACCAAAACCAAATGTCAACATCTCCTTCCACATCAAAAATGATAGCCAAAGTCACATTTTGTCTTCCTCAAAAAAAATCCCTTTAGGGACTTTAGGTCCCTTTAGGTCTTTACATAGAATTTGTCTATGTAAAGAACTTTTTTCCTTTGAAAATCATTTTGACCTTTCTCTGGCCAAAAAAAATCCCCAAGCACAAGGGTTTTTTTCTAAAGTAGCTCCTTACTTTCATTTCTCTTTTCCTGAGAAGCTCCCGGGTCGTTTTATTGGGTAGAAAGTTGAAAAGTGGGCAGAACCTTGGCAAGCGGATCACTTTCGGTTGAAGAGCAAAAACAGGAACCCAATTCAGCGCTGTCACACCATCCCCATTCACTGGAGCATGAGAGAAAGCCCTGATCCACAGGAAGTGAGCTGGACTCAGCTGGGCTGGGGCATTGACATTCTGATGGGATGCAGTCATCGTGTCATCCTGAGTGCTGTCTCAGTCCCCGGTGTCAAACAGCCCTAACAAGTCATGTCATCTGACCGTTTAACAAAGATGGCATGCATGTTAGGAGGAAAGATAATTGGGGCATTCGGGACTCCCATGTAAAGATGCACTCACTGTAAACTGACGCCAAAACCTGTGACCTTTAGAGGATACTCCAGCTGATAAGTACAGTAAAAATAATTCCTCTGAGACAGGATGATGATTTGTGCACAGGAAAATCCTGCAGATGAGTTTCAGGGTTTCCCGTACAGTCGTTTATTTTTGACGGCCCGCCACAATACCAACACATCCCGCCACATAATGATTTTCTATTTTTGGAGCCATACGGTCTGCTACCTCTATCCCTCACATGATGTTACGCACTTAAGTACAGTAGGTGGCTGTATGGGTGTGCAGTCCCTTATTAAAACCAGAGAAGAACAAGAGGAGGGTTGTTGGCTTTTCAGCTGGAGATCATAGATAGTTATTATCATTAACACCTCTGCGCAAATTTGTCCAAAAGTGTAACTTTGGTATGACTTTCGGAAGAGAGTAGAAAAAAAAAAAGACAAAGTATGCAAAAATCAAACATGTCCAACTGTAGCATAGCTGATAGTGAATGCCAATCCGTTGCTACTTCAGGTTAGCATGCTGTATTTTGCTGTTAGTCAACCCTCTGGTCAGCTACAACCACACAATTACTATCTAATTCTGTGGGAAACACCGAGTTTTGCACACTTCCTGCAGCAAGCAAAGATTGAAGGCAGCGGAGCCCCTCACCCCAACAACTCAGACACCGTCTATCAGCTCCAGACAGATTACCAAATGGTATTTCCAGTCTGACAGTCACACAAGCTTCCTGTAAGTATTATCACAGACTGCTTGTGCAGGGCTGTGGAGGACAACATTCGCTATTACACTCATAGGTTACATAATAGATGGTGAAAATGCACAACATAATCAGGTTATGACTAATAATTGCGGGATTACAAGAGGTTTATAAGGGATGCTGTTCTATTAGTATTCCTGTTTCCATGCAACAGAGCAGAGTCTCATTAAAGGTTGAAAACACAATCAACACTGCTACAGTGATGTACCCATTGGTTGTTGACTGAGCTTTAAGCTGTTCTTTATACAACCAACAAAAATTGATCATATTACTCTTTAAATAGTTCTACACTGAGTACTGGCTCCTTACAGAATGACCTCTGACAATGTATTTTTGAAAAGCGTTTGTATAATTTGTTTGCGTGTCTGTGTATTTATGTATGCAGGGTTGTGAAGGTAACTTTGGAAATGTAATAGGTTACAGATTACTAGTTACACTATTTAAAATGTAATAAGTAATGTAACTATTTCAATGACTTCATCAAAGTAATGTAACTTATTACTTTTGATGACTTTTCTAATGTTCTAACCAATGTTTCCAGCTGTTAGGGTAAGTGTTCCAATTAAGCACCAACATCTAAGTCCAGCTGTTTTTCATGGATACTGACATGATTTATAAGAGAGATCATTTCTTATAAAGAAGATTTATCTCTCATTGTAAAATGTATTCATTAGTTCATGTAGATTTTGGAATATAAAATAAAGATATTTGATGAATAAAGTGGTTTAATTAGTACTGTGACACCATTTAAGTCCATGTGTGTTCCAAATAAACCCACATCATGATTTATTTACTAAATATAACACATATTAAAATAATTAAAAGCAGGAATATATGTATTCAGTAACATGTTAAATATTAAAAAATGAGGAAAAAACCCTCCTGAATAAAATGTTAAAGGTGTGACTAAAGGTCATTTAATGACAGATTACACTTACATTTATTTTCAATGTTGCAATTCGCAACAAGCAGTGAGTCTTTTATCATGGGTATATAAGTAATGGATGAGAGGAGGTTGAGTGGTGATTGGACATCTTGCACATGTAAAGTTTTTTAAGTTTTTTAGAATGTTTTTTTCCAGACAGATGGACTCAATGTGAAATACAATTTTACTGAATAGAAAGTCAATGCAAAGACACAAATTGATACAAAATTGCCTTTGATTGTGCTAAACAAGGCAACGATGCAACTACATCATAAAATATTTCAAGTTAAGTGAAAAGTTTGTGTGTCTCTACTGGAGTTCACACAGTTAATGCATATGTTGCTCACTAGCTACAGTTTGATCAGTTGAGTGAATAAACAGACACTGCAAAAACATAACGGAAGGCAAAACATGAGTTTGTATTCAGTATAAACTAGAGTCTGACTGATATATCAGTATTGGCGTATGTTGCCGATATTTTTCATAGGCCGCATTTAATTTATATTTGATACATACATACATGTTTTTTTTCGTTATTTGCGTTTTTTGTTATTAGTTAGTAAGTTATTGTTAATTATAGTTATAGTTAGTTAAGTCATTTATAATTATTAAATTCCCAGTTAAGTTTACTGTTTCACGTTTATTGTCTAATGGTTGTAAAAAAAAAAAAAACAATAAGAACAATAATAGTAAAAAATATATAATAAAAAAAATGGTGACATTATTTACAAGAGTAATGGTAATATACCAGAGGTGATATTATTATAGCACAGATTAAAGTGAAATAAATATATATGTATATTATATGTATACTGCACACAATTGAAATTAGTAATATACATGAAATACTAATATTGCAGATATTAACCCCCCCCAAAAAGCTGGGCCCTAGTATAAACTGAACACCCTTAAATGCCACAACTGTACCATGATTGTCCTCTTGGTGTGTATGAGGACATCTTGTTTCGTGGCACTCAGGATCCTTCCGGTGGCCAGTGAACCTTGCCACGGTGGCCGGCCTCTGACAGAGCCTCACAGGGGAGCTCAGAGCAGGACATCCTGCCATTCAGAGCTGCTGTCACAGTTGGGAAAGTGGTCCAGCTGCAAAGAGCTTCCTAAGCCACGGGGTCACATCTGAGAACAGGAAGAAGCGCATTTCTGACCCGGACCAGCTTTGTCTTTGTGTGACATGTGTTTGTCTGTGAGAGAGAAAAAAAAAAATGAAGAGGGTTGGTGCCATAAAAAATCATGACAATGGAATGTAGATCAGATCATCTCACTCCAAACACTGCCAGACAGACAGCAGAAAGACTATTTGATTTGCAATATGAACTGTGTGAAGTTTCCTGGCAAACACAAAGAGATGTGATTTACATATTTGAGAACACAGTTGGTTTGGAATAAAATCTTATCTCAGTGGTTAGCATGAGCCACATTAACAACCATGGCTTAACAGGCTGAAAGAGTGCTCAGAACTTCATCAGGAAATCCTAAAAGTATCTCTCCTGGAACTGTTCAAACAAGTGGCAACTGCCATGACTGGAGGTGCAATGTGCCGATGTGGATGTACATCTTTCTTTTGAGCCATTGTTTTTACAGAGTTAAATGACAAATGTTGCTTGTTGTTGGAGATACGTAGTATGTGAAATGTGCTTCTTGCTGAAAGGTAAAACCATTTTTTAAATTGGCTAATGTTTGGTTAAAGTGCTCTCTGTAATGCTGGGCGCTGCACTGTGCAGATTAAGAACATTTTAGTAGCTAAGAGCTAATTGAAGAACTGGGTTGAAGAAAGTGGCGTTGAAGAATGGCAACTTGAGGCTCCAAAAGTCCCCAAAGACCTCAATATATATATATATATATATGTCCATTCAAGGCATTATAAACAATTGTTGACAGAACTGTAGCTGCAGCATTTTGAATGAGTTGGAGATGGGATAAGGTGGACTGTGGGGTACCAACATATAATGAATTACAGTAGTATAGGTGTAGCTGTAGCCTTTGCTATGTTAGTGTGTTCTCACTTCATGAAAGATAATTGTAACGTTCTGGTCACCTAAAAAAGTCTTGTTCATTTTGGCTGTACTATATATGACCCTTTAAGGAGTCTGGCATTCAGTTTCTCCAGTAAACACATTTTGTTTTAATGGTTTTAAACTTGTTTTTCACAAGCAAAACTGAACACAGTTAACCATAGACTGTAAATGCACCGTGCTAAGAAAGCCAACAGCTAGCGTTATGGTCAGCTCCACCCTTTTGTCCAAATATGGTCACTGGCTCCAAAACATCCAAAATGGGGACGTCCAAAAACCACTGGGTGATGTCATGGCTACATCTGCTACTTTTTACAGCATGTGGTTTACAAGCACAAACACAAAAAGGGAATAATTTAAAAACCCAATCATAACCGGGATACTCAAGTCCCAGTATACAGAACCATGATGTGTTTTACCACTTTTATGCTGATGACACACAGCTATATTTTCCATTAAAACCCTCAGATCCGAGCAGCCTACATAAACTTAAATCTTGCCTCACTGACATTAAATCTAGGATGTCACAAAATGTCATGTGTGTGAGGTCATTCTGTTTGGTCCCCAAAATCTTGTTGAGCCATCTAACAATGTCACACAGGCTGCAAGGAATTTTGGGGGTAATATTTAATAACAACTTTCATTTTGATAATCAGCTTAATAATGTTATGAAGTAATTTTTTTCCAGTTGAAGATCATTTCTAAAATGTTGGTTTTGGAAATGTTTGAATTGCTCTATTTATTGTTTTTACAATTTTTAATTGATATTATTCTTTTACTGTTTTACTTCTGTGCATTTTATTATTATTATTATCATTTTATTATTCTCTACATCATGTACTATTACTTCTGTGCCTCTGTCTGTATCTGTGCTCTGTCTTTGTTGCCTTATTTTTTATCTGCATTGTTTGGTTGCATTTCTTCTGTAAAGCACTTTGTAACATTGTTAAGAAAAGTGCTCTATAAATAATGATGAACAATAACTTCCACCCCATGTGGGACACGTCACCATTATTACTCTTGTACAATTATGATTATTTATTTATTATATTTTTACTACTATTGTTTTTATTGCTTTTAAACTTAATGCTTTATTGTTCTTATTCTTTTTTAACGATGATCTTCTGTTTTTTTACTGTCAACTTTGCTGCTGCAAGACTGCAAATTTCCCCATTGTGATACTAATAAAGGAAAATCTTACCTTAAAATGTATTGTGTAAACACACTCAAAAAAAGTAATGGGAACAAAAGTCTATTTTATTTAAAGTGTTTCATGCTAAAATGCTTGTGTCTGAGATTAATGTGATGTTTCACCAAATTCACCAAATCTTGGCATACCCTGTATAAAAACAGGTTAGAATGAATGAATGAATGAATGAATGAATGGAACATTGAGTTGGACTGCTTAACATCAACTATGTTGCCAGAATCAAAACTAGTATCTTGTTGTCATGGTGAACATCATTAAAAGAAGAGTTCATGAAGATAACAGAAGTATCTCACTGTCACAGTGTACTGACTACAGGTATTTCATAAAGTGGAGAAAGAGACATAAGAGCGTTAGATTATGGAGCTGCAGTCTGTCAGGTTGTCATGGCGATGATGAGCAGCCCTGAAGTGATTTGCCCTCATGAGTCCAGGCCTCGCTCTGTTTGATGAGATGAGCAACAGTGATGCTGTCCTCTACTTCTGAGAGCCAGATACTAAGTGGGTTTAAAAGGACATGCATACACTTGTGAATGTGTGCACACACACACACACACACACACACACACACACACACACACACACACACACACACACACACACACACACACACACACACACACACACACACACACACACACACACACACACACACACACACACACACACACACACACACACACACTAACAGATACACACAAACACACTGGGATAATGGGATATTCTTGTACTGCTCAGAAAACAGGACAGGAGAGAATTTATGAAGCAAATGAGAAAAATGATGAATTTGTAGTAGCTATAACGGCCTAGGTTTGACAGTAAATGGGTTGACCTCTACTGAATAAACTGTACAAACAAGCAAACAAGCTAGCTAGATTAAGCAAGGCCAATTAGTATATATAGTATATATGGTTAGCTTGCCCAGCTAGCCTTGTGAATAGTAACTTTGTCACCAATCCATTAACACCACCTATTTTGCGTAGAATTGAATAAACTTTGCTGTTAAAATAAAAAGTCAAAGCTCCAGCAACACTTGAAGTATAGCAGAACTTTATTAACAGACAGACTTTTTCACTTCTCCATGCACATTGGAAGTAGGTGAAGTTAAAACAGAAACCTCCACTCTGAAGCCTTCACACTTTTCTAAGTTTTTACATTTTTAAAGTTAGAAAAATTAAACTTTACTGATCCCAAGAGGCACATTTAGCAGTAGGCCTATATATTTGACATTTACATACTGTATGTTTAAATACATACATTTGTATTCATTAATCATATTCATAATTAGTAATATAATACCGTATAATATAGGGCAAGACCGATACTGGATTTTTTGGGGCAGATGCTGATAACGATATTAGGAAGCAAAACAATTCTGATATGGATACATTGGCCGATAATGTTACATGTATAGAATGTGTACATAAACACACATTTTTTTGCAACAATATGTTGTTACCAAACCCTTGTGACAAATATAAGTAATGGAGGCTGTGATATTGTACTGTTCAACAATAAACTTTATGTACATAAAATACTGCTTATATAACTAATATAATATACAATAAATACACACACATATATGTTTATATATATATATACGTGTGTGTGTATGTATAGAAGCACATATCCTTCATTAGCGATATCTGTGATAGGTCAATATCGGCCGATAATATCAGTCAGGCTCTAGTATAATATAAAAGATAACATGACTTATCAATGACAGATGTTGTTTGTGAAGGCCTTCGTTTATTTAGTAGCTCTGTAATCACTTAAATCGGGATACTAAAATGGAAAACTTCACACAAGGCTGCTTATATTGTGCTAAAAAAGAGTCATTATATAAATGAAAGTGTACACAACATTATATAATCTGACCAAAACAAAGTATGACAGATACTGCTGGGTGAACCGTTCAGTTAAAGGACTAAAGAATGTCTGTTTGACAACTGTGACGGTCTGGGGTTTGTGCACTCATCTGTAACAGATTAGCACACATCTCAAAGGAGAGACTTTAAATGCCTTCCACAGGCCAATGCTAAAAATCCTAAATAATCTGATCATGAGTTTCCTTCAACAACAATACACTTATCTAGCAAGATTTATTTTTTGGAAGGGGGAGGGGGTGGCTCATAACAAGTGAAGAGCGCACACCCAGTTTGATAATCTGTCCCATGGCAGCAATTTAACACATAAAACTTCCCATTGCTGTGCTTTTGTTGGCCAGCTCGGCAGGGAAGACCACAGCGGTGTGACGCACACACAGACCTGGGGTGTGTTGGGCTGTACAGCGTCGGTTGAATTTGCTGTCCCGGGGCGGTAGCATATAGCTGAGGGGCTGTTATTATTCCAGTTTCCTGTTTGGCACTGCTCCGAGCTGTGAATACCTGAATGCTGCACTGTCACATCTGGGCCTGATGAAAAAAACACAACAATATTGCAACTAAGCCTGGAAAGCTAAGTCTATTAAGCTCTGATGTCTTCCTGTCATGTCACTGTGGTGGAACAATACTTGCATATTAGCTGCTGTCGAGGTTGGAAGCACTGTACTAATTTGCACGTGTGCTTGTCTTGCATTGCAAACATTCCAGATGTTTGCTTTTTACCCTCCTGCGGCTCAGCTTCTCTTAAACTTCTCTCCTGCTTTGCGGGGGAGTTCAAAGCTGACCTGATTTTATTTTGGCTGCACAATACAACACCTGCAGACTGAAAGAGACGATTCATCTCTATATCTGGCACTGCCTCGATATCTGTGTCTGTGTGTGCAGTCATTGTATTTTCATGTGTGCCATCCTCCCCAATGGGTACGAACCACATAAATCTGGCCTCGTCCTTAATGAAAGTCACAGAATAAATTCAAACAAAGCCCAGAGTCTCTGCCTCAAAAACATCTTTCTGTCACTTGCCAGGAATCCAGATGGTACGAGTCTATACATCACAGCATAATGCTCTTTCATTGTACAGAGCCTTGTTTGACATGATGTGTGGTTCTTTTGTAGAGGACCATCACAAAAGTACATTCACTGAGCGCAAAACCTCTGACTCTCCCGCAGACACCACAGACTGTGTCCCATCTTAAAAACCAGAGGACATAACAGTGTCATTGTCCTTTGGCTGTGACTATAGAGGGACATTGGCTGTCAAAAAGGCATTTCATTAACTTTGCACCCTCCATTTTGCAATACAAATAGTTCTGTAATGACACGTCCAACCCAGAGGCAGTGCATATGCACAAAGAACAAAAGGCTCATAACTGATAAGAAGGAAGGAGCTGTGGAGAGGCCTCTTCTTAGAATTCCCACTGTACACATGATGACATGCACTGCTACTTCAGGCATTTCCTTTCATGTCTTTAAAAATGACAAGAATGCGATTGTTCATTCATTGCAAGCAAAAAGAATCACAGCTTATGAGAAATCAAATCCAGTCATTTTCTGGCAGTTATGCGGGTCATGGTGGCAGCAAGTTACATAAGTTAGCCCGGACTTCCTTCTCTCCGGGCATGTACTCCCAGACCAGGACTTTGGGGTCTCCTCCCAGTAGGGCATGTCTCTGAAAACAACTAAAGTAAGGCTTCCTTATGGCTGGTAAGTGTACTGTCCAAACACTGGAGGCAATAGTGTTTGATGTATGATAGTCATTCAAATGGGGATAAAGAAACCGTGTAAGGAATTGAAAAAGACAGCTTAAAAGAGAAGCTTCGATCCTGTCATCTGGCCAATAGTTTCCTAAACTGGGTGTGCTTGTTGGACTGTTGGTTTTGTAAAGTTACAAAAATTGTTGGATACAAACTCCCCAATTACAGTGTTGTAAGAGTGTGGGGGTAAGGGGTTTAAGATGCCACTAAACCATCTTACAAGCACTTTGGGTGAAGCATATTGACACCTTTAACAGATGCTCTAACTAATGTTTGATGTGAATCAGTCTGTTTGAGGTCCTCCCCCTATCCTCCCGATGAGGAATCAACCTTGTCTATATTAGAGATACTGGGGCCCCTTCCTGCAGCCAGGCTTGGGATGGGAGCTTGCTGATGACCACCTGGAGGTTGCACCTGTATCCATGGGGCCTGGTTTGACTGAGCCAAAAGAGGTAACGTAGTAAGTGCCACCATGTGGGCCCACTACCCATATAGGCAGGAAGAACCTGCTGCACTAGCAATCAATGGACAGGTAAAAGGGCAGGCCTTTGGTATGCTGAAACTTGGCTGCCAAAAGAACTTCTAAGGACGAGAAAACAAATCCGGGAACAACTTTTTCTGACTTTAACAGAAGTCTACATTTTAAATGTCTAATTTATGTACAGCCCATAAATGTATATTTAGGAGAATGGTTACATTTTGGCAATGCATTTGAGGATAACAAAACAGAAACTGGAAATGACATTACTCACAGCTTTTCTTTTTATTGTTAAGAGACTGCATGACCTCTACACTCCACTAGTAATGGAGTTTCCATTGCAAACTTTGAAATGGCTCCAGATATTGTTGTCATCCTCTGGCCCCCAGGAAAGAGCAAATCTTCTTTCCAAACACTGACAAGAATGTGATATAAATCACATTGAGCATTAAGAGAAAATTCTGCAAAAATGCATCAAACCCCACTCATGTTCTAATGTTCATGTTTGAAAGTCAGTGTTTTTGACTCTGACTTGATGTAACTGTAAGACATCTATGATTGGAAATCATGCAATGTGACATCAGATCCTCAAGGCTACCACTAATGTTGCACTCTGGGTCTGAACTTTATCATGTGAACAAAAAGAGGAAACACATAATTAACATTTATGAATGTCGTTTTCACTGGATGAAGCTCTTCAGAAGACAGATTGTTTGTTTTTAAAGTAACACTGCATTATGCAACTTTTGCCAGAAGGCAGGAAGTGTTACAAAGAATGCTGTTCTTCCTTCTTCCACTTGTTAAGGTTTCCATCTAACATGTGTCAGTCATGTTAAGGAACTGTCACCTTGGAGGCAAGCAGCATTCATTAGACCTCTACAGCATTTGGATTAGTAGACAGCTACACTGCATCATGTGGAATAAGAAAAAAAGAAACATCTACGCAAATAATCACTATCCCAGCTTTTATTTGTGTTGTTAATGCTTTCTACCATTATTATCTATCACATGTTAACACTTAATAGCAATGTGGTCAGTTCATTGCTAACCACACCATGGTTTAAGGTAGCCCAAAATGTTATAAAAAAGACAATTTTAACCAAATGCAATATTAGGCACACAGAGCAGCAGATACAACTATGAATGTATGCATATTAATCTAGAAAGTGGCACAGTGAAATGAATTTGCGTGTCGTTGCAAAATACTTTGCAGACATGCTGACTTCTTGTACATCTAGTTAAGAGAACGACCCAACATCCCAGCACTATCTATTTGCAATAGCTCACCATGACACCTGGTTTCTTAAAGTTGTAATTCTTAAGATTTTAGTCCTGGTTGATTTGGCAACACCCAACAGGTACTGTGGTAATAGCAAGAGCAGTTTAATGTTATAGGTCCCAGAATTCTGGTGGCAACAATATAACATAACATCTGTTCACAGTGCAAGCAAACAAACTCACATTGTTTTGATAAAGAAGTCAGCCAATAATAATGGCAACTGATTTCATGCTTTGCGAGGTCTGAGTAGTTTCCACACCACAGCAGTATATAGTAAAGTTGGAGGTCCTCATTTGTGTCTTCGTGCTGCCGTATTAATAACATAAAACACACAACATAAAGAAAATAGTAATAAGAGTTAAGATTAAAACACCTTCTTAAATAAAAAAGGTTTTTAGGATTTTTAAAAAGGATTCTAGGGTCTGTGCTGCTCTCGGATGGTTAGGAAGGCTGTTCCATAACCACAATGCAGCAGAGCAGAAAGCTCGATCTCCCACAGTGTGTAGCTTAGTACTGGAGCAAGCTGCTGACAGATGTGAGGGTGCAGGTGGAGGTTTGTGGTATGATACGTTCCTGCAGGTAGGGAGGCGCATGTTCGTTGATGGATTTGCATGGGAGTAGCAGGACTTTCTATTAAATCCTGAAGAAGACAGGGCACCAGAGCAATGAAAACAGAATTGGTGTTGTATGTTTATGTTTTTGGCACTCTCATCAGGATCCTGGCAGCACTGCTCTGAATGTACTGGAGAAGGATACTCCTGCCAGGGATCCTTGTATAGAGCACAATTCACTGGTCCAGTTTTGGGGAGATAAAAGCATGGACATGTTTCTCTACGTCTGACAGGGTTGGGGGGTTGAGATAGAGGGGTAGAGATGTTTTTGAGATGGTAGAAAGACATTTTGCATAGATGTCTTATGTGATCACCAAAAGTCAGCTGAGGGTCAAACCTAACACCCTGATTAGTGAGGAGGAAATGGGGGATGAGGGGATGTCCTGGCTGTCAAAGATGCAATGAGGTATAGGGGATGACTCAATCGAGTATGGAGTGTCAATAAGGAGAGCTTCAATTATTCTGCTGTTTGATTAGAGGAAATATGTGGTCATCTAGGCAAGACAGGTGCTAAGGTGTGACACGGCTGCAGAAAGGCTTAGGTTTTATATTTTAATGTGTTTTCTAGACCTGCATCCTCCCAGTGAGATATACTCAGTCCAATTGGAAGCTCTTTGAGCACTCTTTTGTAGCCTTAATTGGGAAAGATGATTGTGACATCAGAAGATGGAAAAAGATTCTTAGGGTTGTCAGGATTTTCATTAATTAGGTTGGAGTAGAACTGTGACTTAGCATCTTTAAGGGACTGTCACTAAGATGTTCATGGAGTGACAGTGTGTGGAGAGAGAGCCCAGAGCATCTTAAGCACTGCTGCAGGACCCATCCAGCTGTTTTTTTTATTTTCCACAGGTCATGAGTGAAGCAGGGAGCTAAACATGATAAATTGACCTAACGTGTCTTGACAGAGGCATGAAGATCAATGACACTGCTCAAGGATTTATTGTAGAGTGGCACTAGTTCATCCACCGATACAGAAGCTGGGCAGGTGATGTGCATCATGCAGTCCAAAATATATATCTGAGACCTATATTTAGTAAAGGGTGACAGGAATGTCAAATCCATTGAGACCACCGTGTGGTCAGACACACCCAGGTCACAGACCTATAGGTTATTGAGTTAGTGATGACCAGGTCAAGTGTGTGCCCCATGGTCTGTGCCAACATGCTGAATCAAGCCAAGGCACTCAATCAGACTAACAAATTCAACTGCAAAATAATAGCAGAGACATGTTGGTTTACAGGGATCAGAGTGAGGTGAGGAAGTCTTGTATCTTGTATCAGGGATGAATGATGGCTTTGGTTTGGGGGGTGGTAGATTAGAAGCACTGTCATAGAGCATGAAGGTTTACATTTTTGGACAAGGCATTCAACAGAAGACAGATCAGGCATTGGCAGAGGAGACAGCTTCAGTAGAGCCTGGTATATGATTGCTAAACCACCACCATGGCCAGAGCTGCGGGCTTTTCCATGTAAATATAGCTAGTAGGACAGGCCTCATTAAGTTCAGAGCATTCCCTTGGTTTGTGCCAGGTTTCAGAAAGGCCCTCAAATCAAGCCCCTTGCCCAATATGTGGTCATGTAGGACTAGGGATTTTTCACTGAGTGATTGTGTATTTATTTAGTTCCATGGTGGCAGGAGACAGAGCTGAGGAAGGTAGTCTCTGTAAACTCGAACACCGTGATCCACTCCATATTTTGCATCTCACCTGGTAGTTTGTTTTGCTTCTGTATTCCACATTGAAACCACGGTGGAGATCTGTTCGTTAAAATACCAAAGTCTTATCAGCAGGTTAAAAACCCCATGACGGGTGTAATTAGGTAGCTGCATAAGCCCTGTAGCTGTGTGGCGGTGTAGGACGTCATAATTAAATCAGTTGCGTCATCTAGGCAGAATGGCAGTGTTGGCAACCGCCACAGTAACAGTCAAACATTCATTTAATCCACAAATCACAGTTGAGAAGTTAGCCAGTACTTAAATTATATAATCCATTGTCCACCAGTTCCATAGAACATATTCAATTAAAACACACAGAAAAACAGAAAATGCTTGAGTAGAAGGCATCATTAATCACAGGACCAGTAAAGTTCACAGTCAATTGTGGTGATACTCCCTACAACATTTGAAACCGATACAGAAAAATGACTTATGTTTTGTAGATGCATTTTAGATTTTTAACAATGGAAGCCATCCAATTTAGCCGCTTGAATTCTTTTAGACAAAAGCAGTTGTAAATGTTGGGTTTGCGTTAGCAACTTAGTACAGCTGTGACATGGTGTGAGGAGAGTGAACAGTAAACAGACCGATATCTGTAAGATCAAACTACGAACAGTAAGGATGGATTATGTGCCGAGTCATCTCTGGTGAATTCCTCCTGTATGTAGAAAGGCTATTTGAATTGTCCTCCAAGAAACCAGGAGTGATTCCATGAGAATCTGAAGGATTCAAACTTATACTCTACTTTAGAGGTCTTTTTAGGGACATAGAGCTAGGGACAAAAGTAATTCACCGAAGAGCCTTTTCCCATTTAAAGAACTAAAAAAAAGGAATTTAAAAAATGTACCATCCTCTCCTACATCACAGCTGACAACAAACAATGTATCTATTGTGGGGCACTTTATACGCCGCCACAGCAGGTTTTATTATATAGTGCGATACAGCAAATATGGTAGCTTCCTCTAATTTGGATTCTCCAACACTTAAAGGTCATCACTGATCTTTGACACATAATGTAAATGTCAAAGTTCACCAAAGTTGAATTACACAAGAACTCACCACAGATGTTGCTTTCATTAAATCCTTTGAAAATAAGTGGTTTTGGTTTACAATTTTCAAGAACACGCCTACAAGGTAATTCAAACTTTTACTGTAATGTTTTATTTCCTGTCAGAAAGGGGGGGGAGAGATAGAGACAGAACTGTGATTACTCAGGTGGAGAGAACGCAAGAGAGAGAGAAACAGAGACAGAAGATCTCAGACTGAGTTGAAATATGTGGTGACTGATGATTTATCTGTTGCTCTGGGGCTTTTCTCATGTGGGTGTGACCACGAATGTTTATAGTGACCACATTTGAAATCATTTCAAAAACCCCTGCTTTTCTTATGGATACAATTAAATCAACTCCCCAGAGCACATTTCATCTCATAAAACTGTATCTGATATGATTAAGAACTTAAACATGTAAATATTGGTGAAATAACTCTCAGGCACTAAATACTGGATCATTTGTTTTTTCTGGCATCATAAAAATAAACATTTTGATTCAATTAACGTTTCAACAATCCAGAAAAACAGCTTTCTGTCATGATTTACGCAACCTATAAGGAAAACATTTTAATGTTTACCCAAAGTTATGTTTACAAGTTTTATTCCGTGACAAAAATGTGTTTCAGTTTAAGGGAATACCTCCTCTGCAACACCCAAGATCTGAATTATTCTTCTCTATATTCTTATTATTTTTGCCAACCAGCTTTTGATAGCCTGTGGATTTTAAATATGAAACATGTGCAGTGTTATGACTTTATAGAACCAGGCAGAAAAATTATACAGTGCTAAATTGTTGCCAAAGTAAACTTTAATGATCAGTATTCATTTGAAAGTCATACAGCATGACATTTTTATATCATATTTATACAAGACATTTTCAAATTTAACATAAATCATGTGTTTACTCCAACATAATATAGATGTAACCTCCAGCCACATTGTTAAAGCCTTTATATTAACTGAATTTGCTGTTCTAAACAGGCTGACAGGGTCTGTTCACATAAATCAAATTCAATAAAGATTTTTGGCCACTTGTGGTATTGAGTCATGCAGTTAGTTTTGGTTTTATTTCCTTAAGTTTTGAAATTGCTGTGACTTAAACTTCTGCCCCTGCACCGATACAATGGATGATAAAAGGAATTTCCCATTCATGTTCCAAAGCTTTAAACAATTCAGCAGCAATGTGCCTTTCCAGAAAAAGGTCTGACCTCAATGGTAGATTTCATCAGGACAATTTTCTTACAAAAAAAACTGTTAAAAATGTCCACCAACCAACGGGTCTTTGAGTTATCCAATAGAGTAACCACTGAATTGTGACTGGTAATAGATGTTGCTGTTTTTTTCAAATGGCATCAACAAGATCTGAACAGAAAACATGATCCAGCAGTGAGAAAGTATATCTCAAAAGCCCAAATTAATGTTTGTACAATGTTCCAGGGAAATAAGAACCATGTTGATGTTGCCTTTTCTTTTCTAAGTACTGTCATAGCGAATCTTTACTACATTTTAAAAAAATAGAAAAAAAGAGAGAGTGCATCCTAAAATAAAGATCTATCATATCTATGTCCATCATCTATGGATCTATTATATTAGGCTCTTAGATCTTTTATTTTCTGTGGCTTCAGTTGGGATCATTTGAGTGCTCATAAGATTTGTGCTTATATGAGACATGCTGGTTTTGAACTGCTCGTGGGAAGTAGCCTAAGAGTCTGTTTATTCTTGATTAAAAGCAGTGTTTTCTCTGTCTCCTTTTCTCTTTTTAGAGCATGCCAAAGTGAAAAAAAACTTTTCTCGAGCTGAGCTGATACTTAAAAAGGTGACGTGAAAACACTGCAGACTGCTGATTGGTCAGTCATTAATCTTATTCACAGGCTTTCTGTTTCAGATAAAGCTTTCCACCACTCCCTCTCTCCCTTTCTCTCTCCTCAGCTGACATACTTGAAACACAGCATTCACACATAAAGAAAAGACCCAGATGTGTCCTGTTGTTCTTTGTGTTTACTGCTGCATTAGTTGGATGTAATGAATGAATGAAAAGGACAAATGCAGAGGAGGAAAATGAGTGCCTCTCTACAGTAAATCATTTGTTAAGTGTTTGATGGTTATCTGTGCTTTAGAACGTAGAGTAGAGCCCAGAGGTCCCACCGCACTGCTGCAGAGCAGAGCAGCTTGCAGATTCAAAGTTTTTAAACGGAACTGAATGTTGGAATTGCACCAAATTGCACACAGCACTTCTTTGGGTCCCCAGTAATACACCTGGCAGGTATGAAGTAGATCAGACAGACAGAGATTCCTGACTTTAGAGTTGGATAATCTAGAGGTGGATGTGCAAAAGAGTCAGTGTGACTTAGCTGTGTGACACCTGAGCCTATATTCAGCCGATATTTGTCGACATGCTGGCAGATTGTCACCACGAAAAAGTCCTGCTGAATGGACCGTTAGCAAATCCTGTTTGCAGAAATCACTGGATTACTGTCACAAAACTCCAAATATGATAGTTACAAGGCTAGAGCTGCAGTTATGAGTAGCATCTCTTTAAAATTCAAAGTGGATTCATGAATACCCATCCATGATCTGGGTTTCAGAGATATTTATAGCCCCAAAAAGTGTAAATCGTGCTTAATCTAATAAGATATGCACTGTATCATGTGTGCTTTTAGATTTAACTGAGTCATGACTCAGGTACAAAGGGTTCAACTCAAATGCATCAACACAAAAAAATCAAGAAAAATCATCATCACAAGAAGACGTGATTAACAGCAGCTGAAAAAACAAGAAGCAGAAAGTAGTGGAAAGTTTGGATTTTCTCATCAATTCTTTTTTTCATGGCCTCTGAGCATAGTATAAATGTCTTACTGGTCTTACTAATTAACCGTTTGGTAAAATGTGCAGTAGTAAGCAAAGACAGCAATCACATGTCGGAACAATCAAGTCCTCCTCCTGCATGTCTACTGTATATAGGATATGAGTATGAGTACTGTATGTTTGGTACAGTGGGAGGAAATGCACTACACAAGGATTTTTCTGCACATTCCAGAAGGATAAATGAGGACAGAGGCCACAGTCAAGCTCCTCATCCCATAATGAAGGCCTCCGTTTTCCCTGGACAACATACAGTAGCATGTATTGTACATGTGGCAGACAAAGCACGTCTCTGTACGACACCTGTCACTGCACTTGGCTCGCATGTTCTCGTCTCCAGTGACAGCAGCAACGTTAACAGGCTGACATGTTTTATTGTCGGCCTGCTGTGGGAGACTTCTTGTTACTAATTCAACAGGACAAAGAACATTTTTCACATGCTTCTAAAAGCTCATATTATACTGTGGTTGAGTAATATGATGATATATAATGTGAGATGATAGATATCAGTCTAAGTGTAAGAGATTTTTATATGCGAGCCAAACAGAATAAAAAGTGTTTGGTGTTTGTGTTTAAATGAGACAAAGAGTGTACCTGCTCAGTGGGGAGGAGTCATACAGTTGGGGGATTGGGTTTCTCTTGCCCTGACTGCTGTGTATCTTATTTCCCCTGCGAGCCACTGACAGAAAGTGAAAAAGGCCCCGCCCCTGTTATAACACAGTTAACATGTCCTGCTGCTGAAAAATAAAACCTTCTTTGCCAAACTGTTTTTTCATTCATGTCCATGTGAATATTGTGTCCGTCACTCCCTGGTCATCTCCATACTTGGGTAGCAGTCATGGTGACGCTATTTATCTTTTACAAACCATTTCATGACTCAGTCATAAATAACTCTGTATTTGACTGTATGGGACTTTGAATGTCCAGTTAGCTGCTAGTGCCTTTCTTAACAGAGGTTGTGGAGATTTTAAAAAGGCAAAAAAAAATGTCATAGACATAGCAGTGAACAAATGAGCAGACCAAACAACATATTTGAAGGAATATTTTGACATTTTAAAAAATACACTTCTACACGTCTTGCAGAGAATTAGATGCGAAGACTGACTCATGTCTATGCAGTTAAGGTAGCGTGCTGCTGGCAGTACCTTCATATCTAGCATTCAGACATGAAAGTGATATCAATCTTCTAACTCTAAAAAGAAAGCAACTTAGCATATTTCCCAAAACTGTTGAGCTATTTCTTTACAAGAGTGACTGCAATCAGTCTAGTCAATTTTTTTCTTGTGCTGCCAACTGGTGGTGACAATGTACTTTTTTTTCAACCTGTGCAGAAGTGTTGCACTAAAGTATGACACTACATCACAGCTGGGTGTGATCGCAAGACCACACCTGCTCACATCCAGCTGTGATGATGGGTGGGGTCAGAAGTTCAAGAGATTTTAATAACTTTCAGCCCATAGAGGGCAGAGCACCTGTGTCTTCCCCCTTCAGAAATATACTGTTGATTTTTCTTTAAGTACAGCACACCATAGTTAGGGTACAGTTGCAGCAATGTGCCAATCAATATGATAAACTTGCTGCTCATCTTGAGAGCCACTGCTGTGAAATTAGACAGCATTGAAACTGGTGATGTGCAAGATTACATGGGGAACATGGCACACAACATGAGCTGCTGGTGTTGGTAGCCATTTAAAATCACTTCCAATGGGGTCAAAGTTGCATGACTGACAAAGCAACAAGATCTACCGAGAAGGAATGTACAGTAGAAACCCAGAGCATCATTTCCTCATTGGAATGGAAAATTCAAATCAATTCCAGACATGAAGAAGATTACTGGAATGTATCCGTTTAGACTAAAACACAGTAGATCACGGAGAAGCCTTTGAGAATAGGCACAAGGATGGAGATGCATCAAGTAGAGATGGAGAAGGATCGAACGAGCCCGGTTAGGTAAGTAAGTAGTCAAGTGATTTTTTGAAGACTGAAAGGGATTCTGCTGACCGGGAGACCACACAGGAGAAGACTTCAGAATGAGGTTTCAGTCCGTGAAGTGACAGTAGGACTAGTCGTTTATATGCAGACCAGAGGGAACAAGAAGGCTCCTACACCTGAAAGGAGCTCAGTTACTGTAGGTAGGTGATGTGATAGAGGCCACTCTTTAGGCAAGCAGCAAGAGAGAACCAGTGGAGAAAGTAATGAAAGTGGAGTAACATGAGCTGTTTCTGACTGGTTTAAACCATAAGTGCCGTGCCATTTGGACCATTTGCAGAGGTTTTATTGTGAACGCTGACAGCACTGCCAGAGGGAGGTTACAGTCAGGTCAGGCGAGAGATGACCAGTGCCTGTACTCAGTCAGATAAGAGCTGATCTTTTTGTTGTTACACAGTGCAAAGCAACATGACATCAGAAAGATAATGATATGTGAATCCTCCACACTGGGACTCTTCTCTGAGGGTGTGAGGATGCTCACATTAATTTGACTCATATGTTTCCTTCAAAGCTTTATCCATGTATAATATTCTCTTGCAATCTCTTGAATACATACCATACAAACAAGAGCCTGGGCCTGAAATGCTATTTTATGACACCTCTTTTTGTGTGTTTAAAGGCTAGTAAACATACACAACTTGTGTGGGTATAAAAACCCTGCCCTTCCAAGTGTGGCTAATAGGGAAATGGTTAGTTTATATACACCCAATTACAGAAAGGACCGGAGACTACTTGCAACACATCACTGCACCAGTTAATAGCCACTACCACCCATGTTAGAAGAAAATCTTTACTTGTACGGAAGCACTGTAGCTTCAGCCGTCTGTCTGTCCTCTCCTTTAACCTCAGCTCGTCCAGTTCTTTGCTCTTTTTATCTCACTTGCCGAGATCCAACCCGTAAAGATTAAAAACATGCATTTACTGTATAGTCTTGCTTTAATTAATTTTTTTTTTTTTTTTTTTTACAGTGTATATCTTCACTAAGAGTTGAACATTAAATCTAAGCTCAAATCTGGAAAGGACAATGCTCTAGACAGAGCAGCCAGATGTCTGTTTAAGCACACGGTTTCCTAAATCTGTCCTGGATTAGTCTGGTGGAAACAAACCCTCACCCTGCAGGGACTGTAGCCCCAGGTGTACACACACACACACACACACACACACACACACACACACACTTCCAGCCCTGCTTCCTATCCCTCCCACCCTCCCCTCAGGGCACACAGCCTCACAAGATTTAGGGAGCGACTGGCAGTAGGGATGGAAAAAACACAGATCTGGAATGCAGTGGCAGACATACTCTGGGGAGGTTAAGGATTGGGAGCTAGATTGGGGTCATTTCATCAGGTGGATATGAGACTGTTCACACTTCTAGTGGTTTTCCTGGAAATGTCAAGTGGGTTTGAATCTACTGCACTGTTTTAAAGTTCCAAAGGCAATCAAAACAACATAAGATTCTGATTTTCCTTCAGCTTTTATTTCTCCAAATGACCACTGGCGCTTAATCAGTGGATCAGTGGTCAGGATCCAATTACGTTTCAGTAACAGTAACATTTCCTATTTACAAACCTTGCGAATATTCACTGAAATAGTTTCTGACATGTTGTGATTGTATAGTAGCCTACAGCCAAGACAAACCATCTTTACATGTGTTATTATCATTTGAACCATGATAGTATTTGGGTGTCAAATGTGTCCACTACTACTTTTGTAGGAGTTCAGTACTCTATTCAAGGAGGGGAAAACTGTCAATACTGCACATATTGCTATTAAAATGATATAAGAATTTAGCGGTTCAGATCTTTTTGTTTCACCAGTGCTTAAATGTGCCAGTGAACATTTCATCAATATTATATTAGGAGCTAATATATTATATATTAGGAACTTCAAAGAACCTTTAAGTTCTATCTAGAAAACCACAGCCATTTATTGAAGCTCACATTAATGAGATCTTAAAAGCTGCTCAAATATTCTTCTATAAACAACTGATCAAATTACTAGGTTTAATATGAAAGGAGTGTCTTGTATTGTTTAGAAAGTGTGTATTCAATTTTGTCAGGTGATCAGAAACATCCAAATGAATGCTAACGCTGCTCTATGTCTGCTGGATGTGTAAATTAGCAGTTATTGCTAACTAGCTAGCTAGCTTAGATTTTTAAAACTTTTTACATTGCCTGTAAATGGTTTTTAAAAAAAACCTGACTTCCTAGTTATTCTCACAAATAATCAAGACATTTAAAAGTGGTAGCAGTAGTGGCAGCTGTTAACACAATAATGTAGCCAAGCAGACCCTTGACATTGGAACTTTTTTGGGTGGACTAAATTTTTAAAAAAGTGCAGTCAGCTAATGCTAGGTAGGCTAGGACTGTGTTGGTGTTTTGGCTAGCGAAAAATACACATTCCACATCTTCTTAAATATTAAAAACAATACAGCTAGCACCTCTTTTTTTACACAATGTAATGACACCAGCTTGCAATACACGTTTAGCAAAGAGCAGCCAACATTTTAGTTTTGTTGTTTGGCAGAAACTGACTAAATGAAACACGTATGATAAAATATAAAACAGAACAGAGAAGTGCTGCTTGCAACATTCCGTTCCTATTGTTATGTGGGAGGTCATGGTTACATTTCTATGTTTTAAGATGGTCAGTGTTACAATAGAGGGTTCTGTGTAAAACTGCATTCTGAATACATGGTTGAGAAAACAATTTAGCCACATTTACAACAAAGTATAACCATATTGTGTCTCAAGAAAGTGTCTGCTGTTCAGAAGCCAGCAGATATTTACTGACATAAACATTACTGTGGATTGGCAAGACAATGAAAAATTAAATCTATGTGCCTAACAAGATGGATATTAATACCAGATATAAACATAATCCACTTCAGTGTGCATTTGAGACACACACAGTATTAATACCAGGTGTAAAGGGCGCCTTTCTTTATTTATAATTGCCTCTCCAATGCTACAATGGTGTGTGATGCAGGCTAGCCAGCAGCCTGTTTACTGCTGGTAATCACTTCCTCACTTCCCACAAACCCCTGCTGGTCTCCCAGGGATACGCATGGCATATTAGGAATGATGAAGCCGTGGCAGATGGGCATGCTCCCTCTCCATGCCCACTTGCCTTATTTGTGTCACAGGCTGGTGAAGCAAAGCGTCATTATCAGCTAAGTGGCTTCTTCTCCCAGAGTATGCAGACTGGTCTCCACTCCGAGAGGAAGATAAAAGAGATTGAAGGAAAACATAGGCAGAGTGAAAGATGGAAAGAGAAGGAAGCTAGAGAGAGCATGTCGTCTGCCTGTGGTTCAGGTAATCAGTTGGAGTGCAGCCCTGTGCCCTGCTGTCGGCACACTGCTGAGCCTCGGGGGGGGCTGTTGTCTTTAGGCTTTTATGCTTCACAGAGCTACTATCCATTTAACGTGGCACTGAATTAAAGGCCGTGATTTATTTGAAAGGGTCCATCTTACGGCTTCACACTGAGATGCTAAAGGTAGTCATTAATTTCCAGGAATCAATTATGGGAAATGGCTAATTAATAAACGTCTGAATTAATCATAGTCAGAATGCGTCATCAGGGTCCGCACAGAGTCACATATGACCGCCATAATTGGCTTGGTTCACAATCGAGTCCGACTGTGAAAGTCTGAAGAAAAGGGCCACCATTATCGCCGATGACAGCACTGCCCGCACTAATGGCCGTGTCGCTTATCAGGACTGCAGGTGTGTAATTGGTCAGGAGGGATTCGACTAACTGCGAAAGGCAGAAAGCCACTGTGGAACAAAAACCCTGCCACAGGACAAATAAGAAGAGACAATGGGTTGCTGTATTTGCCACATGCTATCAAGAATTAGACGGGCAACTTCCAGCAAATAATGTCCAAGCATAAAAACCAGAGTACACAGCAACCAAGGAAACAACACAGATTACACAGCAACCTTGATAAAAAAAAAAATATGCCATATTCTGTGGAAGGCTGTAGCCAGGCAACAACACAGAGAAACACATGAAATGTTGTAAGGCTTCTCAGCAGGGGATTGGAAATGAAGTCCATTATTTATCAAGGTCCATTTCAACCATCTTACATCAACAGCATGACAGTTATACCCTCAACCAGCCTCAAGATGCCATTTATTCTTATTAGACGCACCAATTCCCATTTTGCACCCAGGTCAGTTATCAGCAGGTGTCCTGTCTTAATGCTTTACTGCTGAACTAGAAGGAACTATAGACAGCTCCAGATTGATGGAACACTTCATATGGACCCATCGGACAATAAATGGCTGAAGCTGTCATAGTTTAAAGAGAAAACACAAGTGCTCGGGCAGATCAGTCAGTCAATATTAGGTTTGAACTGCTGCACAGCAAGATACCTTCTATGAGTGAATTATGTTCCTGCGTAAAGGTCGTAAAATTTAAGTGTAAGTGCCAAGCTTCTTTTCATCATATTATTTGTTCTCTGTAGCCTAAAGGCAGCCACTTTATAGTCAGTATCAGTGTTAAATGGCCAATAAGATGAGCCTGTCATGCGACTTAGGTTGACAGAAGAAGTAGTATAAATACTGTATACCTCTGCCTAATGAAAGTAGGCCATATAAAGTCACCTCCTACGGGAATGCAATGTAAATCTAGCTTTGACACGACTCACGCAGTACACATGGAAAATAAACATACACACTGCATTTACAAAAAAATGATCAAATGAAGTGCTACATCTTAACAATAAAACAAAAGGTATAGGATTTGAAACATTTTGATAAATATACTTAGCTACTTTCTTTCTGACAGCAAGCTAAGTGTATTGATAGTCTCATGTCTGTATGGAGCACAAGTCAGGACATGGTTAGCCTATCCTAGCATAAAGATGAGACAAAGCTAGCCTTAGCCTTTCCAAAGTTTGTGCATGAACTATCTATGCTAAGCTAGGCTAAACAAAACTGACTTTTTAGTGTCATACTTAACAACTACTTCAACATTTTGGTAAAAATGATTCATAGATTCAAAATACACCTTCCACACATTGTATCTTGTTTGTTTAGTCCATACACAAACAGAAATATAACAGGACTAAGAGTTTACAGCCATGCTAGTGTGACAACTGCACATGCTAGCCCCAGCATGCTAACATGCTCACAAAGACAATGCTAATATGAGGATGTTTAATGCTATGTTTACCATGTTCATGATCATAAATTAGTTTAGTCCCTTTGCATGATGCAATCTGCTAATTAGCACTAAAAACAGGCTTTGCAAGTATTTGGCCAGAAACCAACGTAACGCTGACAGCCCAAAATTTTGATTGGGCTGGCAGCAAAGTTAAGACTTCATCAAAGTTGTCAGGACATGTTACTAAAATGTTACAGGAGAAAAGTCAGGGAATCAGCAAAGTCAGAGGGATTTGTCCTAAAGTTTCATGCCAATCCATTCAGAAAAATGTTAGTCTGGACCAAAGCGGTGGACAGACCCATTGATTAGCCAACCAACCATACTACAGACCAACATTGTGATCCCTAAAGCTATGCTTCTAGCAAGACTAAAAACAACAAATTGTGGTTTTAGGAGAGACCACAGACCAGATACCAAAATCTGTGCTCACTGACTGTACCTGGCAACCAGTGCTATAACCGGAGATGCTGCTGGGCAGAACAGTTACCACGCAAAACTCCCTCGAAAACCAAAAATCTGATTCACATAAGGGTTAAACAGACATATCTGGTAAATAGGAGCTTTTTCCCTCATGCCTCCAGTCTTTAAGCTAGACTGAACACATCCAAACTGGATAGAGATCAAGAACTGTTCCAAACATCTACTGAAGAACATTATGGAGTGTAATGACATCAATACATTCAGTGTAAACATGTCACATAGATTCGGAGCAAGTTTGGCTCATGAGAAGCAAATATTGATGTACACAAATACAAATGGCAAACATTACATATTTGCAGATTAGAATTGGCAAGAGACTAAAAGAGAGAAGTAAAGGAATGCTACATTTACTGTAACCACAGCAACAAGTGCCTGCTGTTGAAAATGTATCTCTCTTCACCCTTTGTTAGATGTGTGATAACAGATTCAGTATATCCATAATAAGAGCATGAAATGTTACGCTTGTCTTGAATAAAAGCCGTTAATTCACTTCACTGAATCTCCTTTCAGATCCCTTCACTGCCCTCATTGTTGAGTTATCCAACTTATGAATTCACTGCGAATAAAGAGAATGATGTGCGCACTTCATTACTCTGTAACTTATAATGTGATGATTGACAACCTTTCCAAAAACCAAAACGTTGCTTGTAACTGGAGCCTACATGGGGAAATCTGGCCAGGAGGACAGTGAAATGCAAAATGGATCCATCAGCCAGAAGTTTCACTGGACCAAAACCCCCAAAAATGACCCGAGGGATGGAAGGAATTTTGGCATTTTTCTCACTTTTGTAAAGTGAACTTCAGCCCCTCTCTGTGCTGCTATTGTATGTGATCTACAGTGTTTCTCTCTTTCTCCCCCATTCTGCCTTTGCTGCCTGTGAAAATGTACTCTCACTGATGTATGTCTGGCGGGGCAAAAGTTCATCGAAGGCAGTGAAGATGTCAGCCTGAGAGTTATTCATCTGGAATTAAGCCTTGAAATCTTACTGCAGAATCTAGTCAGTGGGGTGAAATAATTTCCTGTTTTCAAGTACGTACAGGGATGCATTAAAGGATTTCAGTTATTTAGAAATTAGAGTACCATATCTTATCTTAGGACACTGTCAATACACTCAAACAATTCATGTTCTTTAAACAGCTAAAAAATGAACGAAGGCGGCTAGTAGGTATTAAAGGTCGAGTTCACAATCAAGATTATAAAATGTGATTACAATTCCTCCTTCTACTGTTCACCAAAGAATCCCAGACTGTATCAGCCTCCTTCCTTTGTCTTTGCCTTTCCTTTGTGTCTTATTCAACTCTTTGGTCTCTAGTGTGATGACATTAAATAGGCACGATCATTCAAGAACACCACTGTGCAGGCAAGTGTACGTGGTTGTATACTGTTATGTTGTGTCTTGAAATTTCAATAATTAAAGTAGAATTTAAATATTTAAATTAGAGTATTGGGTAGAGTAGCTATTTTCAATAGCATATAATATTTCCAGTTAAAAGCTATTTTTTCGACTAAATAACGAGGTAGTGCATCTTCTCTTAAACTAGCAAAAAAGTCAGAAATGACTGTGCTGCAGCTTACAGTCTGTTCTCCAGCACAGATTGTGCACCTGCGTCTTCTCCTCCTCTGATTCAAACAAGGGAAGTTGGAGAGGTAGAGGTAAGGGAGCTTTAAAAGCCCAGTCACACACTAAGAGCCCCAAAATAGTCATACATCAGAAAAACGGACTGTATTTTTATTATGCTTTGAAAGAGTAGCTGGTTCTTAATCGACATTGCTTCCATGTATTCAGTTGCTTTTTTGGAGTAACTTTCGGAGCTTGCCACTGTTACCAAATATTTTGTTTCATTTGCCTTATATTTGCACTGAATATTCTGCTTACTGATTAGAAGGGCACATCATATAATATTTGTCACTGTCCATTGATGCAGGCACCCCTTACCTCCTTGACTCATGTCATTAGATAAGGAGGAGGAGGACCAGGGAGGAATGAATAAATTGATAATAATGGGTTATTTTCCTACCACTGTTGTAAAGTGTATTTTCTATTTCACTGTCTTCATCTTTGTGGATCCATCAGAGGGTCAAAAAAACACTTTAAAACATTGTAGATGCTCCTTTTTTTTTTATAGCATTGTCATACTTGTGATGATAAGCCACGCTGTTCTAACATAGCTGGCACCGAAACATAGAAAGTCTCTCACCAGCAGAGGTATAAGTGGCTTAACCTCGGGAGTTGAGTTGTGAGTTGAGAGGTTAAGTGGCTGAAATTGGAGCTCAGCAGATAATCTGTTGAAAACTTGAAATGTAAGGCAGAGTAGTCTTCACCGTCATCTAAGATTTCAGGGCCTTGACGTTCTGTCTGCCGGGACGCCACTGTGACGTATTCAAAAACAGCCGCTAATGTGAAAAACATGACTAGGAAAAAAAAAAAAAAAAAAATCCATCAAATGAAATGAATTCTGCAGAGTTCAAATAAATCCGGGTAAGAGACTGTAGCTGGAGGCAGAGTCTGATTTAAGAATATTGTTGCTGTTCCATCATTTTTAATGGTGCCTGCACTGCATGTCCTTGAGGAAGAGACTCAGTTGACGGAGAAAACAAGATAAAATAAACCTTTTCAATTACGAGGAAATGAAAATGATACGGGATCATTTTACAGAGTGAGTCTCTCCCACACAAGTGTCAGCAAACAATAACAGCACGCTGTCACCAGGGAATTCCAACTCATCTGAAATGCCTCCCTAAATGCCTCCATTAGGCCCCCTGAGGTATCCGAGCTGTAATCTAGGCTTTATTGCAATTCCTTTATGGCGAGAGGTCAACCGGCAGAGGTCAACAATCCCTCTGCAATCTGGCTGCGAGCGTCACTTTCAAAAAAAAAAGGCAAGAGGCGTACGCTGGAGAGTGACAGCGGTGGCACGCCCCGAGCATTCACCCGCCAAGTTCATTAGCTTAATATCTACGGACATCTGTTTAACGGGCGGGCTGTTACTACATCTTACCTAATCAGAGCGTTCCTCTGGGAAATCATCCTGAGGAGTTAGAGACGCCATCAAACAAGCGGCATCCCTGCCATTCACAGGGGCGCTCTATCATCGCTGTAATTAGGATCTCTGTGAAAAAGGAGCCACTTCCTGACAGCTTATTATTTTATATGAGGGAGGAAGATACACAGCTAATATAATGTCCTTATTAATTTGAGGCTTTTAGGAGATGCCCTTAGCCACAAGACCCTAAGACAAGTGAGCAGTATTCAGAGTATATTGAGTCTTGAATGTGTTCAAATCAAAGGTGAAAGAAAGCTCCTACGTTACCTTTAGAGTCTCACAGACTTAGACAGAACTGCCTCATGTAAGCTTCACATCAACTTTTAAATGCATTTTTAAACAAAATGACTGCGTGGACACACACATACATTATGAAGGGATCTTCTAATGGTCAGTATGAACAGGAGGAATGATTACAGTGAGTAAAACCTAATTCAATGTTCATTTGGGCTCCTGACTGATGTTTTAAGACACTTGCAAAATTGTGAACCCGTCCTTTAATTAACAATATAATGATGTACAATTGCCTGTGTTCAGTTTAGAGACCGAAGAGTTGAATAAAACACAGTCAAAGGAGGGAGGCTGAGACAGTCTGAGATTCTTTGGTGAACAGTAAAAAAAAAAAAAGGAAAAAAAAAAAAAAGAAAACTGAAAATCCTCTTCATGACAATTCCAGGTGCCTTTAAGTCTCCACAGACAGACTTCAAGTGTTAAATCCATTAGCATTCCATGTAGCGGTGGACGAAAAAAAAACACAAAACACAACAATGTGCAGCTAGTCTTCTGCATCCAGCGTGTCCTCAGGTTTGTTTAGGCTGTTGGCAGTGAGACCGCACAGTCAAACGAGTAAACCATGTCAATGTTCAAGAAATTTGGACGATGGATCAGAACAGCAGAGCTTGCGTTGCGTGTATCCACCTGAAACCCTGATCGTTAAAACAAAACTGCAATTCGTGCAATTATGTCATTCCCTCTGTGGCTTTACAGCACACATATCAGTTCTTAAACATGAGGATGATTGAATTGAGTGTGTGTTGGCTGCACCTCATGCTGTCATGTTAAACCCAGACCACTCCACAGCTCTGGAGGGGCTTTAACAAGCCTCGCACAGATTATAAATTCAACAGAGCTGGCCGTGGCCGACATCCAAGGAAAACTCTTTGAGCACACATGACGTGACAACTGATCTCCTGCAGCTCATGTGAACACATTGTACAGATCTCATGGTAAGACAGATGAAGAAACCGCTGAATACTGGGAGTCAAATCACGATCCACCGTCACGTTACAGTCAAACCCAACAAAAATTCTTGAATAAAGTTCACACTTCCAGGCACTCGGGAGAACACCATAGCGGTGATTTCTTTACATTAAAGAACGGTCTCGCTGATTGTGAGATTGTGTGATTTAAATTCTAATTTGTTGTATTTTAAAGAACAAGTGGTGGCTGGCAGGGAGGAGTGGGTGAGGAGCAGTTTTATACTGCGTTTCATTTATCATGGAAGTCGGAAGTCGGAGCCGGAAATGACATCACACCTGAGTTTAAAGCGTTCCAGCTTAAAGAAGTCAGGAAACCAGTTTTAGCTAGGTTAGCCATTGATAGCAATAACAGTTAATAAAAATGCATTTCACTGTATTTTGCACATAACAACAGTGTAGTAACACATCCACAGACAGATGTTGGACAGTGCTGTGTGTATGACTGATTTAACGAGTCAGAAATCCAGCTTCAGAGGGCATTCCAGTTGAAATTTCTGACTGGGAACTGGGAAATGATTCATCGTTTTAGCTAATTTTTAGGCAATTGCAAACTATCTAGCTTACTGCTGGTATATTTTTTATACTAACTATTCTATTTTTGTTGACTGATACTCTATTAGTAGTAATAATAATCTTCTATTTATATACTCTCATGATGTCAGATGGGTGCTTGTCGTTGTAAGTGGTGCTGGCATACTGACGTGCATTATATTGACTGGTGTTCCTAATATTTTGCCCCCCTTGTGTAATGTTAACGGGTTGGACAAAATATTAGGAACACCATTCAATATAATGCACTCTATGTTTATTACTGAGGTCATAATGAGTGATGGTGGAGTATTAAAGTAGAATTATCACCTTCTTGACGATGTCAACAAAAACTGAAAATGTTTCAACTTCATAATTACAGAATTTAAAGCAGAGCTGTTGTATTAGATAGCATTAGATTGCACAGGTGTTTCTAATAAAGAGGCAAATGCTCCCTGAAAGTCAAAATACAGGGTTTCAACCTGCTCTGAATCTTCAGTTTGCAAAGTTACATCGACTTCCTCCAAAAAATTGTACATTCCCACAAACAGCATCCATCCCATCGCCTTTGCTGCTAAGGTTGTTCCATTTATAATAGCAAATCAGATTTCGACTTGAGCATGTACGGATATTTGAGAATAAGAATGAGGTGAAATCCTAATGCTACTATTTGTTTATGTTTGGAAATGTACAGAATATGTCTCCTTTAATAAACAATGACTGCAAACTGAAAAATCAGTGTCATAGTGTTTATCTCCAGTCACTCATTGCCATTTGTTTCTGATGATACGTGAAAGACTTAAGTTTATGAATCTACTAAACCATGTCATAACAAAAAACAAGCATAGCACAACGCTGGATAACCTCATAAAAAAGCTCAAAACATGAACAGAATACACTCATGTATTATAAACTGAGAGGTAAAAGTTTAAAAGAATTAAAAGGTGTCGCACAAAAACGGGTCCCATGGCTCTGAATACTTTTCATAGCGCGACCTCGCAATTTTGGGGGAGATCCAAAGCAATCCCCAAAGGAAATGAATGTTTTGCAGGCTTTTTATTATCATTTCAAAAGTAAGTGGTTGATGGGTGTTGGACTGGAAAATGCCTTTTAACAGCTGTCCAATTAAAGCTTGTTGATCCATTCATCATCGCTAATTTTCACAAGTGCAAATCTTCCACTGATGGAAACAAGGGGGCGATGGGTTTTAAGAGGTTTGTCTTTGGAGTCCTGTTTGCTTTTTTGTGCTCAGTGACAGACGGGGCTCAGCTTCCCTTCCTCCAGTTAGCTAGTCCCGTCCACTGCAATACAGGAAGTGAGTGTTTTCTGTGGGGATAAATGGAATGCCAGAAGAAAAGTGCAAACCCCAAGTTGAAAAACACTCCCACCAAGACAACCCATGAAAGAATTCTGAGAGTGTCGCCCAATACTATACTCTTCCAGGAGGAGGGTGAGAAGAGGGCTAATCTTTTGGGCAACACTACCCCCCTGCTCAGCTGGAAAGGAATGTGCCTTTTCACAAATTGAATTGAGGGCATGCCTGGCATGGAAATAATAAGGGAGAAGAAGTCACAATTTCCCAGATTGTGAGGATGGGGGTGGGTGAGCTTCAAGTGGAGCAGCTCAAGTCTTTTACCACTTTCCAATGAGTGAAGACATCTGTGTTCCTCATACACGTCCATGTTATTTTACACATGTTGTTGCTCCAACCTTTAGCTCTTCTGAGGCTTATCAAAATGCATAATGAAATGTGGCTTTCATATGGAAGCCCAGTATGGATATTCATATATTTAGACCTATCATCAGCCTCTGCAGCCTGACCTAACGTACCTTAACTGCCTTTAAATCCTGTTCTCACCCATGTACAGATCAGCTGCCTAACCAGGCCCTGCATCCACACTTGATCTGCCAAGGCTAAGCTACAACGGCTGGCAGCTTCATTTGAATGTCACGACCCGCTCAGTAGTCCAGCCATCATCACAGTTACAACTAGCTGCTAATTAGCAACCTCTCTGGTGTGAGAAACTATTCCATGCATGAATCATGTCCCTTGACATATAAAATATGAAAGGTACAAAATCATGACTAAAATGTCTTTTAATGTTTTTTTTTTTAAAACAACAAATTCTTGTCATGTTACTAAACTACAGTATGCTCCTGTATGTTCTGCAAACAATCATGAGGGTGAATTATTTCAGTCAAAGTTTTAACATGGGGAAATTGTTAGTATTCCATGTGCAATGACTTATTTGAATCCATAATGTGCAGTATATATATGCACACACACACACACACACACACACACACACACACACACACACACACACACACACACACACACACACACACACACACACACACACACACACACACACACACACACACACACACACACACACACACACACACACACACACACAAGCAGGGAATTCTTCAGACCCACTGCATCCCTGTTGCTCCACCAGTAAACTGAGCCATTGTCGTTCTCCTTGCTAACAAAAACTGGAGAAAACTAGTGTGCCGAACAGATATGTACTACTACAATAAACCACTTATATTGACCACTGATATTATTTCAATACTGCAGATGTAAAAAGTGCTAACACAGGTATTGTTATTATATGGCTTTACTGACTTTGTATAATGCAACTCTTTTAGCTCATCAGTGAAGGTGAAGAAGTAGAGCCGTGGTGTCAACATGGTCTCAGATGAGTTTATTAGAATTAACGTAAACAAGATAGGTGTTAGTTCTAATGACTCTGAACAGCCCATCACCACAAACATGATTCAATTTGTAATTTCTGAGAAGAAGAAACACACACACACACACACATATATATTGACCCAGAAGTCCTCCCTTTTTTTATATGATAATCCACTCTTATCATCTATAGTCTGCATACTGTACCCCACTGACTAACCCAGCTTTCTTTCCAGCTCTCACAAGTGATTAACTGTTGTCTGATTGATGATGATGATGACGCATTGAACAGGTTTTCAATAGTTAGTACAGTTGGTACTTGGTACTTGGTGCTGCTTCTCTCACAGGTACAGGAAAGAGATAAAACACATCACCTTAATTGCAAAGACGGACTTTCAATAAACACATTTTTCCATCAAATATGAACTAATGTGTTTATGGAGAACTGAATTAGGATGACTATGTATCCTAAAGTAGTATACAAATCGAGAAGTATTCCTGCATGAATGACTTCACTTCCTGATCACGGATGACACACATAACACTGTCACGCCACTGTGTCTCAACATATCTTAACAAGTCCACTACCAGCTTTAGTAAATGGTTGTCAATATAGCTACACAGGAAGGAAAGTCAAATTATTACTTATACAACTTATACAATCATAATTCTCAAACTCACAGCCAAAATATCTAAATGGTTACGTTCAGGTAACTCAAAGCACAGCGTTAAAATTAAAGAAAGATTGTTGCCTTGTTAAAATATTGAAACGGTATTTATCCTAAAGCACCATATTCCACCGAGTTTAAACTGTTGTGAATGTTTTTGGGTCACTTAGGGGCAACAAAACAGGTTGTAAAGCACATATCATCATCTTATAAAGTTGATTTTTCAGCTGCCTGTTGCTCTGGGAGATGAGGTAGATGAGAACGGTTAGACTGAACCAAAACATTTAACTTACAGTCCTGCAAAAAATAATGAGCTGAAAACCGCAAAATCGCTTCATAGAGGAAATAAGAACTACAGAATTGGGCAATATTCTCTGAGGGTTTGTCATTATGCTCAACCTCAACACTAAACTCTGCATGTCTAACTATACACTCTAACCTCCTCTTTGGCAGGAGGTTAGATAATAGTGGTATAGTTTCTGTAGGACATACCGTTTGAACTGTGCTAGAAACTAGGTCACTTGTATGTTATAAGCACTGTTTTAAAAAAAAAAAAAAAGCTGTTGAAAGCTGGAATAACTTGAGATAAAGTTCCAGTATAGAAAATGCCTAATCTCTCACTGGCAAAACCTGGCAACCAGGCAGTTCCATGCTGGCACAGAGGGGTGGCAATGGAAAAAAAAAAAAAAACTGTTGCGCTCCTCTGCTGTTCCCCATCCTTTACTTGGTAACCGTAATTACATCCCCACATCCTGATGTGAAGCAGATATGCACCAGGAGCTTTTAACAGGCTGTGCAAAGAGCAGGAGGAACAGCTATTCATCCAGGGCGCTGAGTGTGCAGGAAAGGTCCACCGCAGGTCTTTGGTTGCACCTCGTGTTGCCATTACCCTCGTTCCGGGTGAGTTTTCGGGTAGAGACGGTGCACTTTCTCTGCTCACAGAAACTAGTGACAATAGTTCGCTGAGGTTGAACAAGTAGACACAACTTGGACTTTCTCTACTTTAGATTATAAAAGCTTGTAAGTGAAGTTCAGGCAACTCAGGTTTTATGTCTTAAGTCTTTTTTTTTAGAAACTACAACATGCTGCCAGTTTCCTGATTCTTTATTATAAAACTCACTTTTTTTTAACTTCCCATTTTAATTAACTTGGAAACTGAAACTTGATTATTTGCTGACTTGCAAATGGAAAATATGTGCCAACTGTGTATGTGGCACAAAAAGTAGCCAGAGAAAGTGGTTGGAAAAGAGGATATAATACTATGATTAGGCCTACTTTTCATCTATTTGCAGAGGAAAACTTCCTTGGTAATTACAGAGGTAATATTCAAGTTTCCTCCCACGTGTTGCCTTATGATTTAAGTTTTTTGAGTCGGACTATGAATAGAAAGAGGCAGAATAGGACTGGGTGAGCTCATGACTAGAATTGTCATCATGACCTCATTGGTAAAGCTCCACGTCACTGAAGATAGGACACACAGATAACTCCATCCCATCGCTTTATGTACTGTACATATACTTTGTCTGGAGGTTGAAAAACAAGCCAATTTAGTCTGCCATCAGCCACGAAGAATGTTGAGCACCTATAGTGTTTCCAGAGGGGGACATTCAGGGCCATGTGTGGCACAGCTAGACTGGCAGAGCTGACTCCTTACAAAACCACAGACATGCAGACTTGGGTTTCATTTTCCCAGGCTGCACAGGCACTCAGCGACCAAACATTACAGATCTTAGCACAACAAAAAGTCTCAATGCCTTTCAGCCACCTCTGAAGCCTGTCATGTTCTTCACACTTCACAATTGAACAGAACAAGTAGCATACTTATAATTGAGCTATTCTTAGAGTTTAAGGTATTCTTCTAGTGCTTGGAAGGGTGTTAATGGGTTATACACAGTATACAATGGACAACCTGATTGCTCAAGTTTATTCTAGACCATGACAACTGATTAAAACCAATAGACTGTAAGATGATAGACATAGATAGGTGTGGTGGCTTGCATTGGAGCCGGTTTGAAGCCCAGTAGCAGGTGAGCAAACTGTCAATCAAAGCTGTCAATCAACGCCCGCACAGTAGACATCAAAGCCACTATACGGTCAAGAAGAACATTTGATGCTTGGTAAACCATTTCCCGATGACACTCCGATATAGGTAAAACCATGAAATTTGATTGCTTTATTACACAAATCAAAATGTTTTTCTAAGATTTAATATTTATGTATATTATCCTAGCTCTTTCTGGACCAATCTCAACACCATATTAATATTATTTTTTGCCATTTCTCCATTTCATTAAATTTCTTTCCATTTCTGTTTTCACAGTGTAAACTGGATTTTATGACGATACTCAATTCTGTCTCCTTTCCACTGTGAACACACTACATCATCAAAAACTAATTGTGACGCAGCTGTTGGGAGCATAGATATTTACTGCTAATTTGATGGATATCAGGCTGTTACTGTCCAAGAAATGCTGTCTCTGAGTGAAGAGTTAGCAATAAACCTGGGATCATAAATATCTGTAACCACTGTCATGGCAGTCTGCCCTTCTTGTTGTGAGGATATCTGGCTCTTGACTTGGGACAGTGTCATGAAACAAAACACAGCCAGCTGACACTGGAGGACATGCATTCCTTTGTATACATGCTTGTGCGTATATGCATACCCTTGCAAACAATACCTCTAGTGTAATGAGCTGTGCAAGCTGAAGGAGGATGGTCACACATGCACAGTAGATGATTATCTTATCTGTGAGATGAAGCTATGACAGGGACGTGACGCAGACGCATGAGTTCACACTCTAGTTTTATTGAATTATTCAAAACATTTAAAATGAGGCTGTGGAACTTTTGAAAGAAGAAACCACACATTCATCTTGTAACAAGTTCAAAGCTGAATTCACAAGCAATAAAACGCTCTCTTTCTTAGATCAAAACATCAAGGATTTGCTACTGCATTCATTCTTGATCTGGTATGACCAGTGGCTTATAGTGACTAATAGATGTTGTTATGTAACTCTATTACAGTCATTTTGATGATTTGTGTGATTGTGTTTGTTGAAAATTAATTTTATTTTCAATAAAGTAAAAGCACTGCACTTCACCACTAGACATGTTTGTTTGTATCAGCTTGTTGTCCCATTTTATACTGAATGTGAACAAATTCAGCAACACCATGCTCACCACTTTGCTGTGGCTGTGATAATGCTTGCAAGCTAGCCAGTGGGCCTAGCAAACTTACAACATTATCAAACTGTTTACATAACGCTGTCTTTTTAATTTGAGGTGAGGGGTGTTTTGTACAAAAGAGGGATCCTTGTCACTATCATGAAAATCTTCTCCTCCCCAGACATCCATCTATCTATCTATCTATCCATCTATCCATCTATCTATCTATCTATCTATCTATCCATCTATCTATCCATCCATCCATCTATCCATCTATCCATCCATCTATCCATCTATCTATCTATCTATCTATCCATCCATCCATCCATCCATCTATCCATCTATCCATCTATCCATCCATCCATATATCCATTTATCCATCCATCTATCCATCCATCCATCCATCTATCCATCCATCCATCCATCCATCTATCCATCCATCCATCTATCCATCCATCTATCCATCCATCCATCTATCCTGCCCTCATTTGAATAAACGTAGTTGCTGTTCATCAAAGTGACACAGTCCTACATTAAGATGCTTCATTCATTGTGTTGATTTTCATTATAAATAAGATGTTATTTCTGTTTTTAAGGCTATGTGTTGTCTGGCCACATCTACAGAAGCTTTTAATTCCTCCTTACCTTTATTCATTTTTTCAATTTAGTTTTTAACCTACGTCACTCACTTTTATTCTCGCTTTACTGTAAAGCTTTTTGTAACACTGTTCTCAAAAGGTAAAATGTTTTTTAATGTTCAAGGCCTTATGGCTGCAGCTCCTCAAAGTGGGCAATCATGGGCAATATTTTGAACTCTCAAATGCACTTCACACTGCTGCTGCCTTTATTTATTTTTATTTATCATTGTATTCATTATTGTTGTCGTTTTATCCAGTTTTTGTCTCATATTTTTTCATCATGTGTCTTGCTGCTATGAGAGTGCCAAACTGAATTTCGTTGTGAAACTACAATGACAATAAACTTTCTAATGTCCTTATGTTCACTGCTGGTTGGTTGTTTGTGATGTTGGTCAACAACATAGTAACAGTCATACTGCTGGTACACTGATTGTTGGTACCACTGTATAAAAAATAGTCAAATGCCTCAGATGTGCTCAATGGAAGGTTCACAGGTCCACCCCATCTGAAACAGACCAAAGAAAACCCGAGTTGAACCTCATATGGGTACATTCATTTTCAAAAAAGATTGGAGGTGCACCCGAGCACACACAGACCCCCCCCCCACCCCCCACCCCTTAATGGACCAGAGCATTATAGACCCGATCCAGAATGCGGTCAACCTGAACAGACCCTAACAGAGAGAGAACACGAGTACTGGCAGCAGTGTGATGCATTATGAATTAATGTGATTAATTAACAAGCAGCCACAATGGGAAAGACTCATAGAAACAAATGGTGGACATTGGTTATTTGACATATTTGACACACAGTCCTGAGACCCACGGCTGAAAAAAAGAGATCAAACAGAAACCAGACAGACCGAGTAGAATTTGGACCTGGTCCAACAAGGGTTCAGGCTTGGCTCTCTCTTCCTCAAAACCAAGTGGAAGACCTCAGAGGAAGTGTGTAATGCTAAAGTAATGGCTTGCTTAGTCAATTTCAAACTTTATTGAAGATCATTCCAACACAAAGTCTTCTACTTCTTCACTGTATAATAGCTGCTTGTAGCTGCCAGATATTGATTTATATGGAAAAGTGATTTTTAAAGCTTTTCATACATTACAATTACTGGTGGTATTCAAAAGGCAGACAGTGACTCCTCTGATCACATGGAAGTTGCACATGGTCAAAATATACATCCCAAGACTAATAAAGCCTGTATTATTGTTCTAGCTGATGTTAACAGATGCTATCACATCCACAATCATTGTCTAAGCTTTTTATTTGCTATATTCTTACACTTTACAAAAGGCAAAGATATCTTTCAGTGAAACTCTTTTGGACAGTCCTTCTCTCACTTGGGAGGCAACACGTGCTGACCTGTGACATCATAGTGCAACTCTTCTCTTGACCTCCCGTGGGTCGACCTGTATTCACGGCACAATGTGACTGTCAACACTCATTCCCCGGCCCGGCGAGAGAAGCGCAGCATAATCAGCGCTGTCGTCACCGAGCGCTGTCATTAGGGACGGCTGGCTGAGCTTCTATGGCGGACCTAACACTGAGCCATCGGCGCCTGGCTGCCACTGCTGCTCTGTGACCTCTGTGAACGCCGCACCCCTCCACCTCCCCCTCCTCCTCCTCCTCCTCCACCCACCCAGGAGCACTAAACCACCGGCTCAACGCGAGCATCTCGCTACGCCTCGACATCGCAGATAGATGCGAGGAGGCGATCGGTATAGATTTATACTTTTATGCAAATAAAGCGGAATCTAGGAGGAAAATCATCTTTTCCTGAGAGAGCCAGTAGGATGAAGAAGTGTTCAAACTGCAGCCTTGAAATGAGTTTGAACATTTCAACAGTGAAGCCTCTCCTTTTCTGCAGCAGAGTCTAAGAATTTAATCTAAGCTGCATTCATGTTCTTTTCTACAGTGTAAAGCTTGACATCACAATCAGGATTCATGTCTTTGCCTTAAGCAAAAGCCGCCAATTAAAGCACAATTAATCAATGCGGTTTCCAATGTAGTAATCTGGAACACTTTAGGATAAATGTGCATTCCCATATGTTTTTTCCTATAGTGAAAAATGGTAACTGACATCATTAACTACTCAATGTCGAGTTTAATCAAACACTAATAGAGACAGAAACGCTGGCAAAAAGACAGAAATGAGACGAGCAAACAAGAGATCAGCGTGTCAACTTCCACCTTCCACATAGAAACTACTGCTTCCTTATTTTTGTTTCATTTATTGAAAAAAACAGCAGTCAGTGGAAGTTTTACATACAGCTCCTATTAATGAAGAAAAAAAAAAGAAAAAGGAAGCACCTTAAAATGAAAACAGCGCGGTTCAACCAAAGCTGCACATATGCAAATTACATCTGGTCTTTTGAGAGTAGTTCTGCCAGTTTCACAGTGCAGCACAACACATAATAACACTAAACCGAAACTTCATTCTTCAACTCTGCTTCCCCGACTACTGAAAAACTTCTCTTTTACAGGAAGTGACACTTTTGAATAGTGCCCCTCAATGTAAAGAGAAATTCCACTTTTTTTTTTGTTTATCTTTCAATTTCCACTTTCAATGTCTCCTTTCAGTTCTTCACCTCCCTTTAGTGCTTACACTTGAAGTGACACTTAAGACGACACTTCAATTTATATCATCTTTCAGTTCTTGCCCTTAAACTGACACCCCAAACACCTTTTCTAACTTCTTCTGACACTTCAACTCCTTTCAGTGCTTCCACTTTTTCAGTTTTTCAGTGACGTCTGAAATTCAGTGTGTATTTATACTCATATGGAAACTTTCATCCTCTTTGTAGGACTTTGATTTGAACGATTTAATTGGAAGTCATCAGTGAATGAAGTTTGCTCAGTTGTCATGGAGACAGATTGTTGCCATCACTTGTTCTAAGTATGGAACTTGATAACAGGTAGTTGTATAAAAAGGCTGGTAAGTAGATCCTGATTTGATATCAAAAGCTGGAAATCTCAAGTATTTTAACAGAATTAAATGATTGTTTTGAGCATTTTTTAAAGAAAACACACCTTTAACTACTGAATATGATATTAAAGCAAGTTCTACATTAAAGGTGCAACATTAGGTTTCTTTACCTGGATGGCTGAAGTTTAATTTATAACGAAATCGAGTCTGAAAGTAGACAAAGGGAAATTTAGAGGAAGCTCTCACTGTAATTTCCCCTTTTTGTACATGAGTGAGTTGATGAGTAGTCACACACAGATCCTTAATAACATAACTACTCAGCCCTCAACTCTCCGTCCTTTAAAGCTTTATATAGCCACAAGAAAACATCCAGACCGACACCAACATGGGCACGACGTTTTTTACTTAAATCACCTCATAGGAGTGGAATAGTGTACAGAGCGGTGGTTAGACTGCCGGGGCTGGCCGGGTCACTCTCCAGCTGTGTGCAACATAATGAGCTGCAATTACTCCGTATGACAAGTTAGCATTAAGTCCTCTGCTGCTACCGCTGCACTGTGTCGGTTTACCCTGAGAAAGCAGCGTGTGAGTCAGACTGCAGATACGCTGGTCCCACAGCTGAACGGCTTCTTATCAGAGCTCAGTTAATCAGTGAACACGGCCTGTATCAACAGCTGTGCCGCTCAACTTTTTCTGGCCCGCGGCCTTAAAACACACACAGTTTGGTTCGGGGATTTCATTTTGGCTGTTTTCCCAAAGAACCTTTGAAACTGCACCTATGTGTAATTAAGTGGTAACGAGAATCTTTTTCAATTTTTTTTTTGGCAGCTATCTTTGGTGATATGCACTCATTACACCGAGATCACTGCACTGTACTTTCTAGGATTATTTGGCAATTCAATTTTGGTCGAAGGTGCACTATAAATCAACACATTCAGTTTCACTTGTCTTATTTTAACTTATCTGTTTCTATGTTGTTTTCTAGAACTACAAAATACAAATAAAAAACTAAAACCTGACATTGAAGGAGCACATCTAAAGGATTTGATGAACTGGCTATGAATACATTCTTATTGAGTAAGACAGCAACATGGACACGCACCGCAATTAATTACTTGAAATACCAGAGTTTTAAGTGAATTCTATAAATGAATATATAATCCTGAAATGTAGAAATAACTGATATAATATATATCTACCACAATAGAGAAGAAAAGCATTAATATCAAGCTGTGACACGTGTTTAAATGATCAGAGCAACAGGTCACTGTTGTGTGACTGTGTGTTGGATGAACTAACCCATTCTATGTTCCATGACATCAGTCTTTACTGGAGGACATCCATTCTTTATAAAAAACCAACCAGGACTGAAGCGGTCTGTCTATAGTTTAGATGGAAGACTTCAGTCCTGGTTGATTTTGGTGCATCCATTGTTACAGGTGCTAGGAGGCGTGGGTTTCATTGGAATTGACATGTCTATCAATCATTGGTGCCAGCAAACACACCTTGAGCAACTATTTTGTCAGCAACACGCCAGAAGAAGAGCAACTACCTGCTTACATCGCAGCCAAAAAAACCATATGTGTCACAGGCCTTCTGCTGGTCCACATCTGATCCACAAGCAAGCTGGAAAACTGGAGTTGTGTCAAATCCAACGTCCAGCAGTGTGCTGCGGCCTAGAGCTACAACCAGGGATTATTTTCATTATCGAGTAATATGTCGATTTTTTCTCTCCATTAATGGTTTTGTCCATGGTTGATGTCTTCAGATGTCTTATTTTGTCCCGACCAAAAGTCTACAACCTAAAGAGATTCTGATTATTGTATAGAAGACTAAAAAAAACTGAAAATATAGATTTATGAAGCTGGAATCAGATCATAGGGACTCGATCAACATCGTTGGAGATTCATTTAAAGGTTGACAAGCTACTGCGGTCATATGTTACTTTTGCTTCGTTATCTTATTGGATACACAAGAAAGGACAACTACACACAGAAAAAAAAAAACTAAAAGATGTAGCCACTGTGGCCACTGGTGGTAATGGCAGGATAATGGTGAATATTAAAATATATGTCAACCCTGTCTCTTAGTTGTTTTACTTCTGGAATTAAACCATTGAAATGTTCATCAGCCTCATACTAAACACTGTAGGACAGTAGGAGACTGATGAAGTCATTAAACTCACTCAGTTACACAACAAAATCTATCTAAAGTTTGCTAGCGAGAGCCGCCACTAACAATTATAATAGTTTTAGCATTTTATTTTCTGAGAATAAGGACAGGGTGTTTTAATATACTTTTAATCAAGTTGTCAAATCCTCAAGCCTACAATAACTTATTATAGTGTCAACTTCCCATAACTTTAAACTTGTGGGAAAATAGTTGCACATAATCACTCTGGAGTCATGTTTCTGTCCACCTGAATGAAGAGGGATGTAAGTCCAATTTTCACTCTCTTTTAGCTCTGTTTTTACTCTCTACCAACTCCTGAGGGAAATATCTGGCTCTTTAGCTGCTAAATGCTCCACTATGTTCAGCAGCTAGTCTACAGCTAACTGTGTCTGTTTGCTGTTAGCAGAGCAGGTAGTGTACAGTGGATTTTTTTTTCTACAGCTTTTCATCTGAAAACAGCTGTGGCCAAAACCGACACTATGAGAGCGCTGAGAGTTGAACCAAAACTGTAAAGTTGCAGCTGGACAGCTAAACAATCAGCTGAAACATGAGCTATAAAGCTCCATAAAGCTGCAAAGTGACTGATCATTCTCTGTAGGTTCATCACTATGTGCAACACCTCTCATGTCATTATAAAAATATTAATTTTAAGCACTTTGATTATACAATTTAAACAATATTAAGGGGCATACACAATATTTTTCTTCTTGATTCTAATACCTGAACCTACAATATATACCCTATATTATAGAGGGGTTGGGAGTCACACATATTCCCTACAGCAAAAACACAGGAATTCCTCCACTGTTCCACAGAGTTCAGTCTCCTCCACACCCTATACTTTCTGTGGACAAACACCGCAGGAGAATACGAGCGCTTTGTGCTGACATTTGCTGTTTGCTCAACCTGGAACAGCAGCCCAAGATGCCATAACTCAGTTTAACTACCATGTTGATTTTAATGGAGTGGCCACACAGCAAACTGTTGTTGGCAGTACGATAACATCCAGTGTTATGGTTCTGTCAGCTGACTGCGACATCCCCGTTTCAACATTCGGCTCAGCCGCTGGGCTTGGTGGACTTCAGGGAGTCTTCATCTTTAGTAAAACATTTTTTTTTAATAAACACCGTCAGCCTCATTTGTTACACGTCCTGTGTGACGGAGGGTGTGAACACTTTCATCTTTGCTGTCATGGCTCAGAGAGGAAAACGGAATGGTATGCTGAGTGAAGCAACACTGGAACCAACAAGAAGTGAAAGTGATATGGTTACACTTTACATGAAACTGGTGTCTGTTTCAGCCGCCCGCAACTTCTTCTGTTACTGTCATACTGATTTAACCATTTACGTCTGGAGAGATGCCTATCAGCTTTATTTTAGCTTCTTTATGTGGGCTGTCTTTTGGTTTGAGGCCTTTAGTGCTGCTGTGATGATTTTCAATGCCTGACTTGCTCTGATACCGACCTAAACCTCAGATCTTTCAACATCCAAGCCACAACACATCTTTAGATAACTTGTGGCCTGGTCTATAACTGGCATAGTTTTGTCTGTTAAAATGGTAAAAAAATAAAGTTAATTTAACTTAAAGTGACAAATATATTAGTATGAACTAGTTCTCCAACAACTACCTTTAATTAGACATTTAGATACCTACATTTGGCATTGAAAACTACAGATTACACTGACAGCAACATTTATGTAAGTTTTAAACCATTCTATCAACATGTTATTGAACCTTTTTCATCCTAAGCTCTATAACTTTATACTAAATATATACTAACTTTATATTCATCATAATGGTCTATATTCACTGCACAGTGCTGGAAGTGCTGAGTAAAAAGAGGAAGTGTGCTATGGTAAGGCGCACACTGCATCTCCTATCTATTTTCACCGCTTCTAGCTGCACATTTCCCCATGTTACATTCCATTTAAGTCACTAACAATTTCAGTTTACCACATTCCATGACATTGCCACTTGCCACCCCATTCTAGGCCTCTGGGGTTTCCTGTCGCCTTGTCTATAACTGACAATCAATTTGCTAAACAAGAACATTTGGTTTACATATTGGTTTACAATTCTCCGAAACCTTCGATCATATGAGGTTTCTTTTACCATCACAGTGCCGTCATTTTACAAATGATTTCTTTTCTAACTCTGAATCATGATAATGCAGTATGGTTAAATTAATGGAAAACACATTGGTTAAGTCAAATGAAATGGTTATGGTTGAAGTCAGGCAACTAAAACACAGGAAACTGAGGGAAAGACCCTTCCACCACCGCAACCTCCAGGTCTTTACTTTCTGGCTACTTACATAAAGGATGCACAACTTTTTTTACATTAGCATTGTATGTAATTGAAAGGTGCAGAATCACATGATATCAATGCAGTTCCTGGGCATTCTCAGCTGCAACTCAATGCGTTTCATTTTTTTTCAATCAGACTGACTTAAATAGTAAATAACAGTGTCTACACCCGCCATCTAATTTGTTTTACTCATTTGCGCCCCTACAGGTCGCTAAATTGATTGTTTATTAGGCTGCGAGTGTTACTGAAGCACATTTGAGTACACAACAGTACATCAACTCAATGCATCCACTGTGATGGAGGACTCAAACTGCTGCTGATGTGCTGCTTGCTGGTATAGACAATGCACTAATGGATTAGGATGCTTGTGATTTCTCTCCTCCTGCTGAACAAGTGACCAGACCAGCCAGAAGCAAGAGGCTTGTGGTGACCAAGACACATTCTAACACTAGTTTCAAACACCAGTTGTGTATTTTTGACTTTGAAAGACTATCTAGACACAACATTTAAGAATTATTCCTTTCATTACAGGCACAATGCAGAGTTTCTGACCAATAATAGTGATATGGAACAGTTTTATTATGAGTGGGACCATGTTTGGTTTGTCTGGTTTACGCACACGAGGATGCACATGCTCTCACCATTCCAATGATCTATAGGTTGGATGTAATGCCTCAACAAATGCAGCTTTTAAATTCTTTTTTTTTCTTATTTATTTGCTGTTCTTTTTGTGAGGTTGTATCTAAAACTTAGAAACATTTCAGGTTTCCGAATGTTCAATAAAACTGAGGAAAAATGTAAAGTAAATGATATTTATGTTTATGTTGATATTTTACGTTGCATTGTCATCCTGTTTTATCTCTTATAGTTGAGGTTTTAAGATAAGCCCATTGTGGTTTCTACCTCACCCGCATATGTTTTATTTTTTTTATTTACTATTTTACACTACGACTTTATTTTACAAATATGCAAATAAACCAATAAACAACGTTTTATGAAGAAGAAGAGGGAAATGCATTCAACTCAACCTCAAAGATACACAGCATGTGTTTCAGTGAGTAACAGTGAATGTGAACAGACTTTAACACTGTGACATTTAACAATTAGACATTTCAAACTAATTGATATTTTTTTTAAATAAAATGTCATAATATATTGAGCTGCGAGTGTGTAATTAAATTACAAGTGGAAACTGCCTCTTGATTAATATAAAGCCCGAACAAATATATGCTCTTCTATAAAATCAATCCCAGTTGTACATTTGTTAGAATATGTTAATGCTTTTGAATAATACACCTTCACTGACAATATTAGTGGCTGATCTGGCAAAGTGTTAAGAATAAGTCCACAAAACAGAACAACTTTACAAATCTAAGAATCCCTTTGTACACTACATTGCTCTACTGTACAATCACCTGTGTTACAAAGGTGCTATTGTTCCATGTTAACCCTTTGAAAGAGGTATTGTCTGACAGTATTCTAAGGTCTTTTGGGGGAACAGCTGTATACGTTGACAACCCCTCAGTACTCTATGAGCTTCTATGGTATGTTGCTGGGTCAGGGAGTTTTACAAAGGGGCCCTCTGGTATAAAAAAGAGGGCTTCCGACAGGTAGGCAAGCAGTTCAGCTTCAAGAGCAACACCGGCACCATCACCTCTACCAACACCACAGCAAACATGACTACCAAGTCCATGAACATGATGAGCAAGGTCATCTTCTACGAGGACAAGAACTTCCAGGGTCGTTCCTATGAGTGCATGAACGACTGCGCCGACATGTCCTCCTACCTGAGCCGCTGCCACTCCTGCAGGGTGGAGAGGGGCTGCTTCATGGTCTATGACCGCTCCAACTACATGGGAAACCAGTACTTCATGAGGAGGGGCGAGTACGCCGACTGCATGAGCATGATGGGCATGAGCGACTGCATCAGGTCCTGCCGCATGATCCCCATGCACAGAGGATCCTACAAGATGAGGATCTACGAGAGGGAGAACTTTGACGGCCAGATGCACGAGGTGATGGAGGACTGCGAGGACGTCAATGACCGCTACAGCATGTCCAACTTCATGTCTTGCAACGTGATGCAGGGCCACTGGCTGATGTACGAGCAGCCCAACTTCAGAGGCAGGATGATGTACATGAGGCCCGGCGAGTACAGGAACTTCATGAACATGGGCATGAGTGGAATGAGGTTCATGAGCATGAAGCGCATCGTGGATTCCTGCTACTAGATGGTTACTCCTGATGGTGCAGCAGTTCATTTCAAGACTAAATGAGTTACGACGCAACTCACGTCCAACGACATACACGAGGATGTTGATTGCAGCAAAGAGATGACAAAGACTGATGATCACTGAACTGCACACAGAGATTCGGCAACTAAAAAGGACTAATTGCAATCAACTTATGAATTACGAAACACAAATAAAGTCTACTTTGTTATAAAATATGTTCAACATTTCTTTGTTTTTTTCACTTGTGATGCTTTCCTTCTGATACCCTTTTCCCTATCAGTTTAGTAAATGGATATGGATAATATGTAGCCCAATACTGAAATTTAGCACCTGGTACAGATCATTACAATATGGTATTGAGTATTGAAAAATCCATTCAACATGAAGAATTATCTAAACAATACTTATGTGGGTGATCTTGTCAGTGCAGACATGTTGCCCTGGTTCTCTACAGAGTCTGGTTCTTAGTTAGTATAAAACGTATTTAGGTCTATTAAAATATTATATCATAGGTTGTTTAACATAGTGAAAACATGGTTTTGATATCTTTTTTTAAATCAAGGGAAATTTCTCAGGAAGTCCTGCTCTGTTTTGCATGGACAAAAACAACCTAATATAACCACAGTCTTATCTGATGGCCACTGAGCAGCTGTAGGTTCAAACCTTTACTCAAGGTACATCAAATAGGTAATAAAAGAGGAGCAAGCATTTCTCTTTCACTTTCCCCACCCGGATATACTGAAACTGTGACACAAGCCTGCTCCTTTAATTTTAAAACAAGGGTCGGTGTTGCCTTTGCCCCCCTTTGAAATTAATGACAGGGCTGCATTTCAGTGTCATCATGCAGAAATCTGTCAAATCATGTGGGACATTTTTTTTAGAAGGGCTTGAGAAAATGACATTTTGACACCGAAACATACATACTTTATTTAAATTGATTGATTTAAATTCATATGGAAAACTGCTGAGAACCTACCGAATTATATAAAACCCTTAAAAACATAAATAATAAACCCACCCTTTACTGTGACCATAACACTATATCCAGACAGATGTTGAGGCAATTAACATTAATGCATCTGGGTAACTGAAATGGCCAGTATTTTAATGCCAATATCCTTTAAGAAAACAATGTATTGATAAGTCAGCCTTGCAGTGTAGTTGATCTATTTCTGTTTGACTGTGAGAAGAAGCGAGCAGCTCTTTAACTGACTTCAACTGCCAGACCAACGTGAAGAAAAGGTTGGAGAGTGGAGACTGACTCAAAGGTACCACAAACACTTGGTAATGATTAATTCCTCACAGTACCGGGAAGAGCATCTCCTTCAAAGTGTAATGAATACAACTGATCAAAGTGGAAAAGTTCAATGGTCATGCGGCTCTCTGCGTTAATCCTTGTTAAGTCTCTGTGTATGTGGGAAAACCAGGCTCCCATTTTGGAGGTCAAGGTGTATCTGCTTTCTGTGACCTTGTCTGCTCTGTCTCTCACATTACAAGGTGTAGTAGCTCCCTGTCAGGCCTAATTAGAACAGATCCGAACAGATAACAGTTATTAGTCAGGCAGCCTCATATAGGCAAGGAGCTGGGATCCTATAAAGCCTGTGGCTCCTTTGGGGTACCGCCCACTTTTTCACAACAGCAAGATGATGCTAACCTACATATCAGTAGCTATGACTAAGGGATTTTTTAACTGGAATCACCAAGCTTCATGTTCCAGTAACCAACTGACTGTGAATAAGGAAATACTCATTCATTGGTACATTACCAAAGCAGAGGAGGTAACCTTTACTTTACAGTACTCGATACGTTTTTCAAATCAAACAAATTCCCAATCTGTGACAAACACTGTGATCAGATTCACTGTGGCATCATTAGATTGTTTTTGTTTTTCATAGCGTCTCCCTATTTAAAAAAAAAAAAAAAATGTTTTGGGTTCCCCTCATGGAGGCACAGCAATACACTGTATGCATATCAGCAGTCAGCTGGCCACTGGCTGTAGTTCTTGCTGTGTTAAAGTGCAGCTTCTAACATGAGGGGGCAGGGCAATGCATTCGTCAGCAGTGTTGGGTGTAACGCATTACTGTAATCACATTACATTTACCTGTAACACAGTAACGTAATGCGTTACAGTGTCTACAGACGTCTACGTGATGGTGAAGACTCATATCATTTTATTTGTTGATATATTATTTTTACACGACATCGCAGGCGTTGCTAAGGAGTAACGCGAAAGTAATGTGACGAGTAATTGATTACTTTCAGTAATCACAGTAACACATTACTTTTTTTTTTTAAGTAAGGAGTAATAATAATAATGATAATAATAATAATGCATTTTATTTAAAGGCGCCTTTCAAAGCACTCAAGGACACCTTACAAAGCACATAAAACACAACAACAGTACTACAGTAATGTGTAATACATTACATTTTTTAAGTAACGACCCCAACACTGTTCGTCAGTCTATGTCGAGGATAGTTTTGCATGATGGCTAAAGTTGACAATAGTATTTCTCTTCACTATTTTACACAATATTGAGCAACAAAAAAAAAAGACACCTATGGTAGTTATGGCTAAACAGTGAAAGCCAAAGACAACATAGACAGGCCACATCAGAGGTGCGGGGAAAAATCTGTAGTTTAAAGGACTTTGTGTTGCGGGGGGGGGGTTCTGTCTCTTGTGCTGCCAATGCTTCCTCCTGTGCCTCTGGTGTCTTGCGGAGAGATCACAAGAAGAGAAAGGAAAGGGGCAAAATATCCCTATTCACATCCTTTCATTAAGAGAAGCCAGCCATCTGCCAAATGCCTCTTCACATTAACTTTGCACCATTGAAGGCAATGATGGAGCAGGACAAAACTATACAACGCTTGAGCCATTACAGCCGGTACATCGAGTTCTCAACTGATTTATTTCCATTTTTACTCCATCTTTCGCACATCTCCCTCAACGGAAGCTGAAACCTAGTCTGACACGTCTTGCCTGGTGGGAAAAGATTGTGTTCAGACGTAATCTACAAGCAGACAACGGCAAAATAGAAAGAAGAAGAAAAAAAGGAATAAGTCGGGCAGCTGCAGAAATAATTCATGGATTGTGCTGAAAATAACTTGTTTTAATACTGCCTTCTGTGATCTTGGGCCGTGATCCAATGTGACGAGCTCCTGCTTGGTCAAAATCATCCATTTGGAAAAAAAGTGTTAACAGGCCAATCCAAAAGCAAACAATGAAGTCATCTTTATGGATCCACTGTCTATTTAAGCCTGTTAATTGGAACGGTGACACAGGTCGACAAACACACCAGGCCGTCTCTATAAAAAGGTACAACTTGGCAAAATAAAGGAGCTGAGAGTTACTGAGTAGGTTTAACAAGTCCGCAGGCCTCGTTTTAGATTGTTTAGACGTCTGGGTGCTGGCAACAGTGGCACCAAGGTTAGTCAAAAACCTGTTAAAAGAGAACAGAGTCTGGCAGGAAAGGAGTGCTATCAAAGCCGCTTTTGTGAGTCACATCAAGACATGGCTCTAACCGTTTGAAAAACAGCACGGGGTGAAGGAGGCTAGCATTTTCTTGGATACAGACAGCACTACTAGGGAAACCGAAGTGTCAAACAACGGAGTGGTCAACAGGACTCTCCACTACAGCACTAGCTAGAAAATTGGAATCATATGAATGATAGTTGTCATTGGTAGTCATAGGGATGTGTGGACAATGGTGGGAAAGGATTAGACACTTCAGGGGCTTCTGGGTGGTTCATTGTGTCTGTAAGTGGGTGTGCTCAGCCCCCAGCCTGTGCTCACATCAGCTCACACATCAGTCTATGATCATGGGCACAACTCGTACCCAACAGCTGGACTACGATTGGTGAGTGTGGGTTTATTATAAGGCTTAGGGGTTGGTGGGAACTGGGGGCTAGGAGAGGATCAGCCTACCCCAGAAGTCCTCCAAAAGATGCAGCCAAGAAAAGTAGAAAGGAAAAGAGGGGAAGATAGCTTCAAACTAAACGCATGTGGAAAAGTGGACTGCCTCTGACACCTTTGACACGAAAATGACGGCATAGTGGGAATGCATGTTGGATTGTTTTGGTTTTGGAAAGTTACAAATGCAACAATAAGCACATTAAAAAGATACTGTGCAGAAGTGTGTGCCATTATCTCCATTTGACCATTTCATCCCAGCCAGTTTGGATCCATTTGGAACAGCTATAAATACTTTTACCTTTAGACGTGTTCGTTGCTATTTATATATGAACAGGCGTTGTGTTTCAAGGATAGACTCAGAAAAGAATAAGTCATCTGACACATCTTGTTTACCGTTCTCATAATCTATCTGGTTTCACTTTGGTTGAACAGGTTTAACAGGTTCTGGCTCGTCTTTTATAGTGTCGATTTGCAGTAAAGTGTACAAACTCCATAAGCTCTCCATGATGTAACCCCTCCTCCATAATGATGCAGAAAAATTAGGATTTGACAAAAGTTTGGTCTCTAAGATGTGCTTATTATCAGGCCTGGATTAACCTGCTTGAGAACCCCAAGGCAACATTGGGCCATCCTTCGTCCCCCACCTCCATATTCCTCTCACTCTATTTACAACATGTAAATTGGCAAATATTTTGTCTTTATGTACTAGTATAAACATGTAATTGCACTATAATGCCTGCCAACTTGTTTTTTGGGGGGTGTCTTAATAGCTAGAAATGGAAAATGTATGAATATTGAAATGTTACCTTTACTTCCATCCTATAAAACATAACACAACAAATTATCCAGTGTTTGATCCTCTCATGTGACGAGCACTTGGATCAGTTTTGATAATTCCCATTTCATTGCAAGGTCTTATTTTCATAACTTTGGCAATCATGCCTCTTGGTAATAAAACTGTCTATATTAAACATTCATCATCCTTGGTTCAACTTTAATCTAACATAGTTGTGTGCACACAACTTTCCTGTTTATTGGGGGATCATTACCAACATTTTCAATGTGCTTATTTGCGTTTTTTTCCTGCAACTAAAATAATTTAGATCATCTGGCGAGACAGTCAGCTGGTTTTCTGACTGCCCTGTTGGACTTTGTTGTAGCAATGTGTTCCCAGACCTCTGCAATTACTTTAGTGATTCATCTTTATTAAAACTGATAGGTATGATAGCCAAAACTATGAAAATAGGTCCCAATTGAGAGCTTGTGCTGCAGATAAAAATACTTAGTAGACAAAAATCCAATAAGACCTTGGTTTGGAACCGAGGGCTGAAATTGAGTCTTTAGGATCAGTTTCAGAAGTTGTATTGAAAATGGAGTAGGTACCGGCTCTCTATAGGGTTTTCGTCACATCTAAAAGGCATTTAGTTGCATTCACTGGAGGGAGATTTGTACTCAACACATTATGTTTTCTTGAGGCTTTGTTTTGTGGACCTTTTCTTTCTCTGGTTGCCATGGAATAGGGGCTGACAGACTGGAAAAGCTTGTTTAGGGCAGAGAAAGGTGGCTGAGATGGAATATCAGACCAATGACCCCAAGGCCAAGGATAGGGTACATGTGTGATTGTGTTAGTGTGGTGGGGTTCTTCCACACACACACACACACTCATTGTGATTTCCCTACTAAATTTACATGGCGAAAAAACAGGTGTGAAGTGGTACACGACTGACAGAATTCAGTATTACAAGAGTGAGAAGAATCTTATTTCACACGCTGACTGAAGCAAACAGCTGCACGTGTTTCTGGCTTGTATTGTCAGCCGCTGGAATCAGACTGTATCACATTAACAGCTCTTTGCTGCTGCAGTTTGTGGGTAAATATTTTGACCATTCTGCCGGTGACCACTTTTTTTTTTTTATCTGACCATATAATCGTTGGAGATTATCACATCACAGGAGTTTCTAGATGGAATCTGTAGCTGAAATCTCAATGTACCATAACATATACAAACTGCAGCTGGGATTGAAAGACATTGCTATCAATTATTCTTTCCCAGAAAAACTCTCCTTTCTCCACATACACAGAAGAGTGAGCACCCTTTCAAGTTATCTATACACCAATAAATACTGCCTTTGACTGAGAGCAAAAACTTCACCAACATTCATTCTAGGGAAATGAAGGAAATGAATAAACGGCTTTGTTGGGTGTGGGAAAATACCCGGCTGTCACCGTTCACATACTTTAAAACATCTAATACTTTGCATAGTGTGGTGGATGTAACCAAACAAAATTAGACACTGATTACAATTGGTTTCAGGCTCGTTCTTGCTAGATTTTGAAAAGTTGCATGTAATATTTAAACTTCCCGAAGTTGCAGGAAAACCAGCAAGCTCACAAAAAGTCTTTTAGCCCAAGTTATTCTGCGGGTTCTACTTTACTTGGACAGCATATTTTGTCCAGAGCCTCAGACTCCAACTAGTCCTCCGACAATGAAATAGTTTGCTGTGTGTCAATTTGTACATGATAATTTGATGGTACATCTGTGCAATCTAATTCAATCCAATACAACAGTTCTGCTATAAATTCTACCTTTTTAAAGTTTATACAGTTTCAGTTTTTGTTGAGATTGTCATAAGAGGTGATAATTCTATTTTATGTTTATTATTGAGGTCGTACTGGGCTGAATTATATTGAATGGTGTTCCTAATAGTTTGCCCCCCTCATGTATGTTAATAGAGTGGACAAAATATTAAGAACACCATTCAATATAATGCACCCTAATAAACCACCATCACCCACTATGACCTCAATAATAAACATAAAGCAGAATGATCACCTTCCTGACAATGTCAACAAAAACTAAAAATATAGTATAAGTGTATAAGCTTCATAAATGTAGAATTTATAGGAGAGCTGTTGTATTGGATTGATTGCACAGATGTACCTAATCAAGTGGCTGGTGAGTGTATGTACAATGTAAGCTGAATTTCCACTGAAATAATCTCAAAATTAGGCAAATATTTCACAGTTGACACACACTGACTGCCCTTTTAACTAGGATGACTAAAACTTCTGTGAGTTTCGAGGCTCAGTCGGTAGGGTTGGGTACCCATCTTGGTACTTTTAAAAAGGTACTGACCAAATCATGTCTCATAGACTGTATAAAAATCAGGTGTAGTTGTAGTGTCTCTGGTTTAACATCACCATGCGGGGCAAGACACTTAACTCATGAGACAAGTTTTTACAATGCAGTGACAGAGTTGTCAGTCCCAGGTCCCTGTGCTGCACTTCATTGTATCCTATAGACTTACCCATCACTTAACTGTGCAGTAATCACAACAATGTTATCACAAACAGTATCTGTGCTTTACAGAATATTAGGGTGAGCAGCTATAAGGAGTGGGATTGGTCTGTCCAGGGAGTCTGTCTGGCAGCCACCATGTGGCTATGAGCCACGTTACAAAGTGCCACAGCAGGTACCCAGAAACAGACAGACAGAGTGCTGATTGTCACCACTGTTATCTGAGCCGAGTGGTGGCAGTTGGCAGGGTAGATTTCACCCAGCGTAAATGTGAAGTGACAGTGCGTTATTGTGATAAAATCCAGAGAGGCCAGTCTTATTCCAGGGGGTTCTGTTGGCCAGAGACAGGGACACAGTGATACGGGCCAACTTTGTAATGCGAGCTGGACCCAAACTGCCTGCTTCCCTTTGTGTGAGTGGTGAAAAAACTGCTGTAGCTAGCAACAAAAACTGTTAATGTCGCTGTTCATTTCCAATCCCCTGCTCTGAATAAATATCTGAAACTGTTCCAGTGGAGCATCAAGCAAAACCTGTTTTTAAAACAGAATTTCAATAAGTGTGGCTTGACTTAAAAAATGTGTCTTGACTTAATAATCAAGATGGAGAAAGGGAGCAGACCACTGACAGAGCAACTCAACACGTGGGATGGGAAAAAAAGCAACTGGCAGTGAATTATGGGAGCATATGGTACAGGATGGGAGGAGCAACAGGAGATATCACTATGGCTTAAAGGAGACACAGAAAAATCTATCAACAATAAGATAAAGTCTCCAAAAAATGGGGTAAAACAAACACCGGGGAGGCAATACACCTTCCTATGTGGGTTTGGTAATCCCTCATCAACATGCAGGGCGGTGAAAGAGAGTGAGAGTGAAGAGGGGGGGTAGGTGGGAGGGGTGTAAAACCAATATGTGAGGGGGTACAGCCCCACCATTTGCTGCTCTGCAGGTCAGGGAGCCCTACACTTGTCTCCCCTTCGCCGGTCGCTGCTGCAGCATCGCCAGGCAATAGTGGAGCTGTTGCCATGGAGATGTGGGTCAGAGCGCTGATGTGCGAGTGCAGAGAGTGGATTTGGTGCTGGCAGCAGCGTGCAAACAGCCCGGGCTGGAGCCGGCAGTAAACCACGGCTGAATCTAGGTCACCGGGATTCTCCAGAGCAGAGGCAGGCTGAGGCACAAGTTTACTGCAGAGTGGGGGTACGAGGGTGGGGTGGGAGGGAGGAGGAAGAGGAGGGGGAGTGACGGTAAGGGCTGGGAAATACCAGCTCACACATAACTGGATTTCTGTAACAAATCTAATGCAGTGCAGTTACAAAAAAAATTAGAATGACAGTGGGGATCAGAATTTTGGATTTTCTACTTTGGGATTTTGGGAACATGAGCACTGAGATAAGCTTGTCATTTGGGTCTACCTTTTCCCTTTCAATGGTGCATTCGAACACAATACAAAGCTTTTTTTTTCTGGTTCAATTTGCACAAATCTGACCCTGGAATGTCTTTCTAGTTTGTGTTTTTGAAGCCACAAACAGCCGACGGACATGTTCCCCCGACTGGAAGCACAGATGTTTGCTGTGACAACACACGCTGACTTGTGCTGGTTACTGTTTAACTTCTAGAGAATTATATTTCTTTCTTTTATTTATTTCCTGCTCTTTTTGCTCCTGCATTCAATTACATGTCAAATCACTTAATTTTTCCATTATTAGAACATTATATTTCATTTCTTATTGTCATAACATAAGAGTCAAGTTTTCACCAAACTAGCGGATGGCAATGTCGACTGGTCCAACACTAAAATTGAACAAGTGATAGACATTGATTGGAGAGATTGCCATTCAATTTGGTACACACATTCATTTTCATCACTGGAAGAACTGTAGTAACTTAAATGATTTCCTGCCTTTTCAATTTGCTCCATGCTTTGGTTTATGTCCAAAAACCTGCAGAAGAGATAAAAGAACTAATGACATTCCCATCAGCCTCAGCTGTATTTTGTGTTAGGTGTTAGGTCCATGCCATGTAGAGAGTAACAACCACGGATGACAAGCTGGCCACTTGGATAGTGGGGTGACCCTTTGGTTCAGTCATTCGTGGCCTGAGAGACCAGGGTTTGAGACCCCTTCACTATATATGTGTGTGAGCTTGGAAATTCTTGTGCCAGAGCCCTTCAGTTCACACCAGAAGCGTATTTCTCCGCGCCGGTCGGCAAGCAGCTCTGCTCCTCTGCCGTCACACTTGGATCTGTTTTTTCTCACTGTCTCTGTTTACATGTGTATGACCAGCCCACTCTGTGTCCCTCTCTCTCTTTTGTGTGTGTGTGTGTGTGTGTGTGTGTGTGCGCGTGCCTGTGTGTTCATCTCGTGCTCTGATTACACACACACACACACACACACACACACACACACACACACACACACACACACACACACACACACACACACACACACACACACACACACACACACACACACACACACACACACACAGTCAAACGACACCATTGGTTAACATGGGCTCCGAAACGAAAATGGCTCAGCTCCTCGGTGCTTCGCAGCTAATCGCGGCGCTTCCGCGTCCGGTCTGAACCTGACCTTAGACTGCGAGGCCATTGGAAGAACGTGTGCCCAAAGGTGTACCCAAGTGAGCTGGTCGGCCTCTGAATGGAAAGTGTAATGTCACGAATGAATGGTTTGAGACACAGTGTTGGAACCTTTCCTTTGCTACAGTTTTAATTAGCAAATGATAGCATGCTAAAGCTAAATGGCGACAATAGTAAACATTAGTTAACACTGTTGTGAGCATATTAGAATGCTGATGTTAGCATTTAGCTCAAAGCAGTGCTGTGCATCAGTAGGGACGGGCAATAAAACAATAACAATAATTATCTAGATGCAGGTGTAGAAATATAACAAATGTTTGATAGACGTTTGATTGGCTTGCACAGGCTACTGGGTGCTAGCTAACTACAGCAGCAGTGTTACCATGGTGCAGAGCAGGGCAAATAAACTACATGAATCACTACATCTATCATTTTTAGATAACATAGGACCATAATGTAGTGATTTTGTTCTCCAAAAATAATGCAAATTGCCTTTCTGCTCTCTGAAAGCTTCATTAAGGATTAATCACCCATTTAATAATGACTATGTAGTGAATTGTGGATACTCAAAAGACAAGACTTCATATTCAGCAAGGTTTTCAGTTTCAGAGGGAACGACAATATAACCACACAGGTCATAAAAGTCTCTCAGTACAGAAAACCCATTAATATAGCTACATATGATCTGAAACATGGCAGTTCATGGCCTTCAACTGTTTCCCACACTTGCTTCTTATTGGATTAGTGATTTTCCTTAGCGTAGCCACAGGGTGCTTCTCTTTCCTCAGTAGACCGCCTGTCAATATCTCCAGTCCTGTTATTAAAGCACATCGCGGTGACTCACGAGTGGGTTTAATATCCAGTTAAAAAAATACCGTGCGGTACCGAGTAACCACAATGCACTAATTATAATCTACAATAAATATATTTCATGTCACACAGGAGACCTCCTGGAGAATTCCTCCAAAAAAGGTAATTAAAATATATCTCCCATGATATGCTATCAAAAGAAAGACATCAGTCTCTTCTCTGGCAGTGAAATCAAAGTGAGCATCGTGTTCAAAGACCGAAAAGCTCGATGTCCATATACAGTAAAGACTGTGGTAATAACTCAGCTACCTGTCTAAAGAGGCAGACGGTGAAGTCTTTCTTAACCATTGAGACACAACACAGAGATTCATCTCATGCATCAGCAAAACCCTGATTCACACAGAGTTAGCACTGTTGCCCCACAGCAAGAAGTTCCTGGGCTCAAACACCGGCCAACCCAGGTTCTTTCTCTGTGGAGTTTTGCACGTCCCCCCCCCCCCACCCCCTTGTTTGCTAGGTTTCCGCCCGGTGTTCCAAGTTTCCTCCCGCTATCAAAGACGTATATGTTAAGGTTAATACTCCTGTCAGTGCCCCTGACTGAGGCACCGGCAAAAGAATTAGATCTAGTCCCAGGACCCTGTGCTTCGGCTGCTCACGGGTCAAATGCAGAAGATCAATTTCCCTATGGGGGGATCAATACAGTGCTACAGTGAGCAGGTTTAAAAGAAATACATCGATGCTGCTATACTCAACTCTTACTGTGAGTCCAATTGAATCAAATCTGGGGGGTTTTCTTACACACAAGGGGAAAATACAACTGGAGTCAAACCTGACTTGTTTCTATTAAATAAACTTGTTTCGAGGCCTCTTATAATTAAAGCAGTATAGAGTCACAATTGCCAACTTACACACCTGACAGATACTGGGTAATATTTGCACTCATTTAAGGTCAAGATTTTAATACTCACTAATACTTTTTTAGCTTTGTCTCCACCAACTCTTTATAAAGATATTGATCTATTTATATGCTAAATGTTCATGTTGTAAATGTTCACCAGCTAACTTTGTCAGTCTATTGTTTGGTGCTGAGCAGGTAGTGTTGCATTGTGGTTTATCAAATTTTGAGCAGCATCTGTCGAACCTATGAGCTTAAAGATTCTAAAATGCTAGATAGAGGAGAGCTGTCATAATTCTTTGTGGGACTGTGAAAAGGTTGCTGTTATATTTTGTTGTTAAATGTTATATCTTTGTTTGTGCCTTCTCTCTGCCTCCTCCTGCAGAACCAGACAGTTTCATTTCCTCATTCATTCAGTCTGTATCAAAGTGCGATTTGAAGCACAATCATTTTGTTTACTGTAGGTTACAATCAATATCCTGGATATTCATTTGTTACTCAAGGACTATGTCTGACAACCGCTTTGTTTTATTTTAAGTTTTCCCCTCACATTCAAACATAACACTGTGAATACACCCTCACCCTCAACACTGACTGTACACATTGATCGGGCAGCTGTCAGATTATTTGGGCAGATCCTATATTGATATATTTGGTGCAGTTTAAATTCTAAAAAATCTTTATGAAGCTTTAGGCAAATAAGATGGATGAATAATTATCTATACTAATCGTGATGTGATCGGTCGCACCGATTCATATTCCTATCACGGTTTTCATATAGAGTTGGAAATGACGTTCGAGCAGGATTGTGGTGCACCTAGACCGCAAACTATATGTAGTTTGAAAGTGACTCTTTTTAAATAAGCTGTGTGTAGTCTGAATGTGACTGTTTAGATTTACTACATCTGGTGAAATAGTTGAAATATAGTCAATGAATGCTGCTGAACCGACACCCAAACAGACGTCTAAACATTTACTTTATACCTTGACGCTTTCTCAACTGCAAAATCACCAAACTCATTATTACTGGATCAAACTGAGAGTCTACCATCGTCTGTCTCTGTGGAACATATGTCTTATCTGTTTGATTTGTATCATTTTTTTTTTTTATCCTCAGCTATATTTTCCATCTGCAGTTGCTGCCTCTTGTGTTTTGTCCTCATCAGATTAAAACTGAACAAATATATGTAAATATGTTGGCTGCAGCCTGATACAAAGACAGATTCCAGCACTTTATCTTCCATTATGGAAATTCAAGTCTGGTAAATGATGAATTAATGGACGACATTGAATAAAAAATGATTGTGTTAACTTATTAAGTCTTTCCCGCCGCTCTGCTATCTATTTTAAAGATAAATATTCAGATTCGCTGTATAAAGCAGGAAGCTCTGCCTTTTATATACCTGTTGCCATGGTGAATCATAATATCGGCGCTCAAGTGATGATAGATTTTTTCTTTGAGTTTTTTTTTAAACTTATTTTTAAAAGGGAACTCCAGACATTTCACATCAGTTTCATCATGGGGAGTAGTGTATAATGTATTCTGTGGCGATGGAGGAGCTTCTCAAGTCTCAGAATCCACCAATACATACTGGACGTCCATCTATAACTGTTTATATTCATGTTACATTTCACACCTGGCAGAAAAGGTAGGTAAGATTTGAATAAAAATGAATTACAACTGCTATAGTTAGTCCATTAAATAACATTTCTGTGTTACTCTTAGTCCGGCAGCTATTTAAAGAATCACAGCAATGCCTCTTATCTGCTGGTTTCCAAGTACAATAAATCAAGCATCTCATTAATTTCCTCTGTCTGGATTTTTTTCCTTTTCTTTACGGCTACAACAGACATTTTTATAACACCACTTCTAATCAGCCTAAATCACAATGTGGTGCTCCTGTAGAGAAAAGCTTCACGTTCTCTTATCCAGTTTTATGTATTTTTGGGATGCAATTCTTCTGCCATAAGGAAATTATAAATAAATTGAAACTGACCCCTGAAACAGCAAGGAGCACACAAAACAAGCCAACACTTTAGCATGTAATCAAGCAAAAGTTCATCCAGGCAAAGGATGACCTCACACGTTGCCAAATGTCATTTAGCAGCCACGTTGGTAAGGTCTACCAACGTATAACCCTCCGTACTACCACGACCTGATGTTTTATACGTGCTTCTGTTTTTGTACAGATTAAATAACTAGCTTGAGACTTAGCTGGATATGTACAGATGAGATATCTCATTAAGGCCTGTACATTTAGAATCTGACATTTACATGCTTGATTTCCATGTTTTGTGTATGTAGTTTAAATTAGAACCTTTTTTAATGTAATATCCATTATATGTTCTGCACAATGATGCCTTTTATTTTTTTTTAAACTGTTTTGGTACCTTTTAAATGTTTGAAACTACTGGTCTTCACTCATTTCACAGTTGTATGTAAATCAGTCTGAAACTAAAACAGAGTAACCATTGTCTATTTATATGTACTGAGTAATGTTACTGCTGGTTATTAACACTTACACTGCCATCCAATAACTAATGCTGAAACAAAAGCAGACAGGAGGGACTGTGTGCGGCAAGCGAATGTAAAAATCACTGCAAATGGATTTTTATATCACAGTGAAAAGTGAATTAATACACTTGACGCACGCTTTGAAAAATGGTCATAATCAGCGATGCATTTGATATGCTGTAAATACACTACACATGCTAAACCACTGCTATGTCATCACTCACTACAGCATAGTGGAATTTGCATAATGTTGTAAGGAGCAACAGGTGATGAAGTACAATATTTGAATATGTCAAGCCTATGTAAATTTAAAAAAAGGCCAACTACTGTTGCCGTGGTTACAATAAACACTGACAAATAAAGCAAACTGCATTGAGAGATCTGGCTACAAAACAGAATTTACTGCTGTATATTTGATGGGTGCTATAAAATAGATCACTAAAATGAGAAAATGTAAGTTCCAATTTTTTTTTTTGTTTCAAGGGTAGTGATGACTGGCTGTGACAGCTTCATTCTTTACTGTTTTAAAATCGCCTTTTCTCTTCCAAACACGCTGCTGACGCACAAGCCAGAGACACTCAGCCAACACTGTTGTTGCCTGTAATTGAATTCCCCATTTACACAAGATGACTGTGTAACTGATGAAGGCCCTATCACCGGGGAAACCTGGAGACCTTTTATTATCAACAAGAAAAGAGCAGCAAAACAAAATTAGCTGAGATAAAGCATCTATTCACCTGACACACCGGCTGATTATCAAAATGTACTTGATCATTTTTACACATACACTGCATATCATATAAATGACTCATTTCACCATTTAACGTAAGAGTCTTTAAAAGCTAAGAGAAAAGGGTTGGGTGAAAATGGATAGTAAGTCATTATGGGATTCTAAAGAGGTATTGCCCATTATGGTTCTAGATGTTGGTCACAGAGGTTCAAAACCACATTACTTACACCTCTACATGATTATTTAATCGTCTTCATTAAAGTATGTAATTAACAGCAAAATTAAGTTGAAACAAGCAAAATATCAGGAACCTCTGCTCTGTCAGCTTGCATAAAGTTCCAGTACTATTGTGGTACTACTTTCAATAAGCCTAAGTGGCAACTTTTTGCAAAAAAGACTATTGCTCATAGTGCTAATTGTGGCAAGCAATAGAAAAAGGTTGACTATGGCCACAAACCGTCACATTGAGATTTGCAAGTGATCAACATCCACACATCCACGTTTTTTACATATGGTAAACTTCAGCATGCAAATTCAGGTTATCAACCATGACCAGAGCAGCTTTGCCTTTCATCTGGGGGAAGTGTTTGTTGTACAACCGAAACTAGGAAACTAGGTATTGGTAGGCTACTTTTCATTAGTTTTGGTCGCCTGGCTACTTGCACTGTAAAAGGGTGAAAACACCTTTTCACTACAAAAGGGAAAACTAGGATAATTGTTAGGCAACTTGTTTCTCAGTTATTTCATCTTTAGTTTTTTACATACAAAGCAATACATTTTCCTGTGAATCTAATGTAATCATCAATGCTAAATGTAAACTGGGGCTGAATAATGCCTGGTAGCTGGTACTTCAATGCGAAAATCTGCATTACATCACTTTCAGTCATTTAAAGCTGCAATGAAACCATTTTTAGTCTATAAAATGTTGAAACCGCAGCAAATGGACATCTATCAGATAACAGTGTGATAATAGCTTCCACAGCCAAATGTATTTAACACTGAGTAGATTAGCTCACTTGCACAAGTGCTAGCTTGGGGACCTTCCTCAGTCACATGACCTTTACCCATGGAGTCTCTTGCGGTGACACTGTTGCATTATTAAACAGATGTTTACTAATGCCACATACATGATTTTTGTAGCCACGTAAGCAGCAGGGCACTGGGGATGGACAAATATTGGCACAAAGAAGATAAAAAATAATGATTATAATGTATTTCATTTTTCTACACTTTTAAGTCATAGTGAAATTCAGAGTGCTTCAGTATTAAGATTAAAAAAGCCTTCCTGGATATAAAGGTTTTAAGGTCTTTTTAAAAAAGAGTCTAGGGTCTGTGCTGCCCTCAGATGGTTAGGAAGGCTGTAGGAAGTGTAGTGCAACAGAGCAGAAGGCTTGATCCCCCATGGTGCGGAGCTTAGTACTGGGGGCCCGGAGGAGCAATCTGTTGGCAGATCTGAAGGTGCAGGTGGAGATTTCTGTGGTATGATCAGTCCCTGTAGGTAGGGATGCCCGTTGATGGATTTGTATGAGTAGCAGGACTTTGAAGTCAATCCTTAAGGAGACAAGGAGCCGGTGCAATGATGGTGTAATATGTAATATGTTCATGTTATTGGTGTTATATATTTCATGTTTGCTAATGACTTTGATGATCCCCTGCCTTTTTCCTCTAGGACCACCATGAGATGAATTTTTGATCGACAAGTAAGGTCCTAGAGGAAGTTCTCTCCCCAAATATTAATCAAGGCCACATACTTTGTTGCTAGTCCAGGTCAGACTCTAATTCATCCTCCGAATGGATGCTAGCAACAGTTTATTTCGTCCATCTGACTCCAACGCAAGCTGGAAAATACCTTCAAATTTAATCACAATTATATATCCAGACAGTTTGGTTATTATCAGACAGTTTGGTTTTTGGGATATTAGTCTTGTGTATAGCACGGTTATTAAAACCACTCACCAAAAATAAATACTACAAAAGATCATCGATGCTTTATTGTGAGTTTCACTGTTGTATCTTGTTGAGTTTGAACACACTGAATGACTCTCAGCTCAGCAGCCATGGTATTTTATAATGGTCCCCAACTCATAGCTGCTCCTTTTGTATCCTTCTTCAACATTGTTCACGTGCCCACTGATGCCTTTATCCCTCCGGACAAATCCCAAGCAACTGTGACCACATCCTTGCCATTCTTTCCACGAAAACTCGAAGTACAGCAATTAGTGAACTGTTAGTTACACTATGTAGAGGGCTTGGGAACATAACATTCAGAGACCTTGGAAGACCTTTCAAAAGAAGACAACAATGCCTTTCCGGCATTCCACAAAGAATATGTACATATGCCCTCGGGGCAACAAGGGGGGAGAGCTCGCATTCCCAGTCATACAGGGCTCACAATTAGCCTCTGATGGAGTATGAGGTAAAGAGGTCCAAGAGGTCTTGTCGAGGATAGAAAAGCCAATTGAGATTAAGTGTTTAATTCCAGTCAATTCATTGAGTTCCGATGATCTGTGAGGGATGGGGCACATGTTCAACCTGTTTCCCATAAACCCCTTTACAGAAAAAAATAGCCACAAAAGTGGGATTAAATCCAGGCATGGGTAGCAGTGCATGTGTGTCACATAACGAAGAATTTCCTTCCATCCATCAAAGGGAATTACAAGCGTGACAGGACATAATGTGCTCATTGTGTTTCTACAGCATCACTTCTTATCTTTAGTGAGAGGAATGCCACAGAAGGGTTTAGGGAGCTATTACAGGTTTGCAGTTGTTTCCGCTAAACACAAAAAAAAAAAACGTGTGCGGTGCATCGATGCGACTCATAAGCATTATGTGTCAACACGAGGAAACGCTGATCCAAACCATTATATTAGAATGCCTGTCCCCATTAAGATAAAATCTATTGAGGTTATGGATGGCAGTGCCTCCACAAATCCATCAAATATGATGGCTGATTCAAATGTAACTTGATGATATGGACAACTGAACTGACACTGATTGCTACCGTACATGGTCAAGACAATAAAAAACTATGATGTAATAATTTAAATCATTTATTATTTACTGGTGCATTCAAATTAACCAGTCTTTCATTTAAAAACAAATACAAATAATTATGCTGCCTCAACAAATACAGATACAGATACAAATACTGGGCTCTCTGCGCATCCCTAATAGAAACATCTTTGGGGGGCAGATCTAATCAGCTCTTTGCTAAAACATTAACCTTCTGAATAACTATAAAACTTCCACTGGGACAAACAGGCTCCAATCTATGAACTTCATGGATATAGATACATAGAAATGTACATTCATAGAGGTTCATAGATATATGAATATCTATGAATTTCAGCTTTTGTGAGTTTCTATGATATTGCTTGTCAATTGTAATTTTGACTACTGATGCAAGTAATATTGTTGTTTCCCTGTTATAAGTGTGGAAGACTGAAACATCCCTTGAGATATATATATGGTTCTTTCTAGACAGATTGGATGGCCTATTTAAGGAGAAAGTTGAGGATATCCTTGTAGATGTGTGCTGTCCTGAGTTGAAACCAGATTACGCCAAGTTTGATTTGTTTGGGACGCTTTTTTTATGGTCGCACCGGTCTGAAGAAATCACTCTTTTTAGTCAATGATCGAGTCTGAGTCTGCCTCCATTGTTGATTGTCAAGATTCAAGCTAAGGGACAGAAAGTCAACAATGGATCTGAAGGTTTTTCCTTGCATTACATTTAAGTTTCACATCACTATACATCTGTTATGGTCAACCCCCATTCAAGGTTGACTATGTTAAACAAATCTGACATGTTCATATATAACCACTGAGTTGTTCCGTGGTGAGTTGTCGGTGTCTTTTGACCACAAGAGGAAGTCACAAAGCTGCATCTAAATCCTGTCCATATATACTTTAAGACCACAGCAGAGAACATGTGAGGCAGCCTTTATTCTTCTTCAGTATCATGATTTAGAACAGTGTCACTATTACTTGCAATGCGAATAAAACAAGTACAGACCTATAAAATCAGGAATTTGTATATGAAATGACTTGTTTCCGAATCTCAAGCGTAAAAATGTGAAGACTGTTCGCAGCCAAGTGATTTTAGCTCGTCGGTGCCATTCAAATTGTAATCTTACACTCCATGCTTCGGCTAAATTTGTATTCAAATGGATCTATCCTCACACTCCAAATCCATGACTGTATGACCAAATCAGACTGATACTACTTTGGGCACTTTCCCATTTTTGTGTGTGTGTGTGTGTGTGTGTGTGTGGTGGGGGGGGTAGCTTGGAAGGATTACGAAATGACCCAACAAACAAAGACACACAAAAACAGTATGACTGCTGCAGTAAACATCACACCAATTACATAGTGTGTGAATCACTGCCACCAGGTGCCACCGATATAATGAGAAGCTAAAAGACGACAAATATTTGAACACTGCTTGCTATGCAGTTAGACTGATTGTGTTTCACGGTGATAACGGTGGTTTGTTAAAGCAGACACACTACACATTTAACTGAATAAATGAGCTTATATCCTGTGGATGGAGGAGAAGCCTTCAGTGTTTCTACACAGACAGACAGGGGGAGGACGAGAAGAAAAAGCTCTCATTAAAAATCTATGCTGTATCACCACCGTAACCCTGACTCATTAAATTGGTGTACATGGGGAAACTCATCTGGCCTTAAAGGTCATTTTCACACATTAGTTGCACTTAGTGGAGAAGCCTAGAGAAGGTGATGGTCTGTTTAACACTTTGGTCCAGAGTTATTTAATATGACAACTACAAGTCAGATTCCCATCAAATTCATCATTCTTTTTGTGCCAAAAATGTCTGTTAATACAAAACTAATTTCTAAATTTAGACACACCTGCCTACTCAGTTGAAATAAAGTGTGTCTAAACTTTTGACTGGTAAGGTATGTAGTTGCCATTAAATACTAAGCAGGGGTTGAAACATTTCCATTCAGCCTTCCCATTTCACCATGCTTTTAAAATGAACAAGCAGCATTATGTTCACTTTTCATTAGCATAACTTTATAGAGCTCTGATAGGAGTGTGAACGCCCATAAAACAGTAAGGCTGATGTCAATAAGATTTAAACAAAGCAGCGTTGGATTATATGCTGCATCAGTTGCTGTGAATCACCTATATGTATGAAGGCCACTTGTGGCAGACTCAACCACTAACAATGAAAACTTCCACACTGATTGGTAATTACTGAATGTAAATACATTGAATGGCTGAAAACTGCCATCCACAAATAAAATCAAAAAATAGTTAGGGATTAGGATTAAGGATTAAATTAGTAAATAAATGTCTCAAAAAGATCAGAAATCAAACGGCAGACATAGTGGTTATGTTGTAAGTGTATACATGAAATACTGTATTTGCTATTTGGCTAAAATTTTGAATGCCACTAACAAAACCCATCCTTGACCAACATACCTCACTATAATTATAAAAGGGTTTTGAGTATTCTTTTATTAAGATTTTTCCACAATATGCTTATGAAACTTCAGGCCACATCCTCATGCTTTTTCAGTCCTTGAACATAAAATAAAAAAATCGTCCTGTGCAGTATTCATTAGTTCTATCTTTAATCTTGTTTGTTCACTTATAAACAAAACATCTGAACAGAACCTAATACAGAGGAGAACACTGATTTCTGCTTGTGGAAGAAAATAATTTCCTCCGATGCCTGCTGTTATCTAAAATTCTACTTAATCTTGGTTTTGTATTAATTATTTATGTTATGGACAGGCACTCTGCTGGTGAGCCCTGTACAGCCCTGTTCTACGTCCACACTCATTAAAAAGTGTTGAGAGCCTGAATAAATACTGTATTGTCAGGACCTCTCTGATCTTCCTCTGTATTCTAACATAGATTTTGGCATTCTGAAAAATGAAAATCAGGAAAACCCCCGTGGATCGCTAATCAGGCATTCAGGATGTTTTCATTTTAGAGGAATTGGCATTGAATTAGCAGTGTGTGTTAGCACTGGCAGTGAAACGAGCTAACTACATGTCAGTGGAGAATAAAAGGTTGTTTTTCTAAAAACGATCATCTTCCTCCTTTCAAACAGACCGACAGCATATCCTATGAAAAGGTGGTGTTAAGATGTTATCCATCCATCCATCCATCCATCCATCCATCTTCTTTCCGCTTATCCGGGGTCGGGTCGCGGGGGCAGCAGCCTTAGCAGGGAAACTCAGACTTCCCTCTCCCCAGCCACTTCGTCCAGCTCTTACCGGGGGGATCCCGAGGCGTTCCCAGGCCAGCCGAGAGACATAGTCTCTCCAGCGTGTCCTGGGTCTTCCCCGGGGTCTCCTACCGGTCAGGTGTTAAACGAGAGTTAAGTCCTCAGTATTTTCAAAATGAAGTTCATACAACATCTAAAGGCAGAAGTATTTAGTCCTGTTCTATACAGCCATGTTTAAAGATGGAGTGAACCAGCCGTCACAGCCTCCTATTGGCTGCATCCCACCGTCTCCCCTACCTCTCTCTATGAATACTGCAGGACAATCCCACAAGCACTTTGTTTGAGGCTTACTAAAGCCTTTAATCTACCTGTGCTAACAGCAACTTCACTTGCTGAATTTAAATCTTATGTACTCCCTGTATATGTAATATTCATTACCACAAACCATACATATACAGTACATTACAGTATATACTGGTATTCAATGTCACACCTGTTAGATTTTTAGCCTTGAATCATGACCATGAATAATACATGTCAACGTCGTTGGTATGCATGGTAAAAGGAAGCACTATTAAACCTTCAGTGATAGCCTGAGTACTCACTTTTATGTTAATTAACATTTGAACCTCACATTTAAGCATATTACACTTGTATGTTGCTGGTTTATTTGTGTGTACACCATTGGGGCCCTAGTCTATGTTCCTGCTCTGGCCAAAGCAACCGATTTATAAAATGCTCAAAAAATGTTAACACACAACTGAAGTGTTGCCATCATACCCCAAAGAAGTTCGGCCGGTTTCTGTTGTCACCCAAAAGAAAATGAATGCAATGACCTCAGTTATCACCTATTTTGACGTCAACAAGTAACTGTATAATATGGGAAGAATAGGTGCAGACAAGTCACAAAGGGTAGCATAGCTGCCAATGTGGTAAGACATCAGGAACTGCCTTTATTACAGATAAAGCATTATATTGTTCTTGATATGACTGACAGGGTAGCTTTTCGGGTCTCTCTTTCCATTTAAAAAGGAAAATAAATCCAAAATTCTCTTTGGAAACCTGTACGGACAAGTATGATGCAAAACAACCTGTTGACCTGCTTCACATGCCCCATATCTTTGGTAAATACTCTGGGTAGGGTTTCTCATGGTGAATCAGTGTTTCTTTGGCTGATCATGGGTCCTTAAGGGTGATCACCATCATTTCTAAAATTGGATTTTGTGGCAAATTTAGGCTGATATGTTTATATCTGTATTTGGATTTATGTGTATTTACTTGTGTTGCTAATGGGGACAGTGCATCAATCCCTGGAGGGTTGGGTGAATGGATCCCAATTGTATCTTGGTTTTACATTTGCCCTGTGACATCATCTGTCATCCATTCTTTATGCTAATGGCGGGTATGGGGGTATGTCAGTTCTTTTTTTGTTCCAAGTCTATTCCTGAAAATTAGATTGTGTCATATGGAGGATCAGGTGTAAGGGGGGGTCACACTATGCTAGACCCTTTACCTGGCTTTTACATAACAGTCTCTTACAGTGCCTTCTTCCCTTAGTTTCTATGGTGAAACAATGGATGAGATGGCCTGGCATAAACACCACTGACTATAGATGATGAACCTATTTTCACTTTTCATTCTAACCTTCAACTTAGGCCTTTACCACAGACTGGCTTTCTGTGTTAATATGCTCTCTATGTGGACAACATGACAAGATCTGTGTAGAATATCCATAAAATGATATAAATAATCCAATGAAAGCGCTAATCTAAACCACCTACTAAAAGACACCGTAGCAACTCAAAAAGTCTATGAGATGCTTGTTATTAAATACTTTTACAGTTACACAATTAGCTAATAACAGGACTAACAACACTGAGTGCTGTGTGTATGGTGTAGGCTGAATTACTGTAACAATCAATGTTGGTGTAAAAATACCAGGTGCAGCAGGGCAGTGCTGTGGCCTGGAGCAGATATCCAGGAACTGCTGCCTCCAACACCCAAAACAACCCCTCCAAGGTTAGCACGCTGCCAGCTGGCCAGCAGCCATGGAACCTTTCCTTCCCTCTCCTATGCCCCCAGCTGGCCTCTCTGTGATTACCAGTAACCAATGAAAAAGAACACGGAGTGCACAGACCTGTTCGAGAGCTCTAACACCCCACCGCTCCGACCCACCTGGATCAGATCGACCCACTCATCTGTCTACTCCCCCATCCCAGGTCACCACATTCACCCCTACAGCCACAGACAGCCTGTTGTTGGCATTAGCGGCTCTGACTGCACCATAACAAAATAATATGACTGAAAAACATCCTTTGCTGAGATTCCATGTACATCCCGGTATAATTCATTTCCTCTTAGGAAGACTCTCCATACGATTTCCAATCAGTCAGTCAGTCCTGACACAGTAAGTCCTGTATTTGAAAGGGGTGAAAGTAGTGAATGTGATTGGTCACAACTGTGACACACCCTAACGAGACCCTAACCAACCCCATTAGAAAGGCTCGTAGAAACCACTTTGAGAGGAGCCAGTTAAGGTAGTTTTAGTGTCTAATTAGGATTCCCCAACGGTGCCCTCCTGGGGAGGTATTAAAGACACACCCAATTGGACCCTACTACTAGACCCAGAATGCATTGGAGGGATCATATAACCTCATCTGGCTTGGGAGCTGCTCAAGATCCCCCAGGATGAGTTGGGGGATTCAGTTTGGGGAAAAAAGTGTCTGGGCTACTTAGCAACAACCTGACACGGCAAAACATTGATGAATGAATGGATGTTGTTTCAAATTGAAAACAAGTTGAGGTGACTCCCAAAAACAAACCTGAATGATAAGAGATTATGTGAACAACTTAGACTACTTGATGTATTATTGCTGTCCCCGCACAGGCCGATGTGGTCCAAATGACCCCCAGACAAGTACAACACATCGATAAAACTAATGTGATGTTTCACAGTGATGGATGAGGCATATTTAAATATCACTCAAAAGCACCATTAAAAGGGGGCAGCCCCTTAGGCCATCTAATAACATGTGCATGCTTTGCTTTAACTGATGGCCGATGCTGTAGGAATGCCTTGTAGTTGAAATGACCAAGGCTTATAAGGGGGTGGGGAGGAGGGGGGGGGTTCACAGTTGTGACTTTGGTCTAGTTCCTGTTGCCCCTTAAACTCCGGCTTTAAACACTGCTGATCTGACGCGGCACACACAGCAGTAGTCCTGTTTACTGAAGCCAGGGTCAGAGATTCTCGCCACGCGTTTGTCATTAATTGGGAGCAACTGGCCGAAAAGGACGATCAAAGGAAAACGGCTGTACGCATGTAAACACTGTCCAGGCCTTTGAGGAGGGGGAACTGTGTGAGGCTGGAACCAAACGCTGAGAACTCAAGGACCCCATATCACATCAAGATTTCACACCCGCTAAAGCTGCTGCTAAATGCTCCTCTATCAGTTTGAATGTGTATATTAAGTTAAGCTGTACTATACTATTTGTGTTAACTGTTGTTATACATTCTTGTCCATGTGGTAACTACTTGGGTTGGATAATTGGAACATAGGTGCCAAATGATTACTGTCCTGTCAGCCAGGATGTTTATTACATCATGATTACTAGGACAGCACCGATCTATGGTTTAAAGGGCTTTAAGGGTTATTGTACTATGGTATTTTTGTAGCCACACTGCCATGACTGATATGCAAGCTTTGGAGTCTCAGGTTTGGTATGGTGCCTGTACAGAGACCTATAACAAAACTGTGTGGTCACTGACCCACAATGACCCACAATGACCCACACTAACCCATACTATCAACTGAGACAGTGCTGGGTGAATGGATCAACTGATGTTTGTTGTTGTATAGTAGAACATTCTACTTATTTTCTAATCTTAAAGTTAAGTTAAATGTACCTATTGTGAGGATTGTCCTGCAGAACATTTTTTGAATGTTTTATAAAAATGATTCATTAGAGCATCACAAAAATATTCTGGTTTTGCGTGCATGAACAATTTTTATTATTTATTCATTTGTAATTTGTTTCCCCCTATAGACTCATTGTTTATGGAGTTATGAAATGTGAGAAAGTAGTTAAACATCACAATTTCTGTTGATTTTATTTTAAGTTCTCAACAATAATCCAAACTCCAAACATACTTAGTTTACTATCACATCAAATATTCAACTTTGAGAAGCTGGAACCAGCAAATATTTATCATTATGCTGTTTTTCTTTAAAAAAAAAAAAAAAAATCAATTATTAACATCGCTGCTATTTCATTTTCAATTAATAGACAGTGCCCTATTTGTGGAATAGTTGTTTAAGCGCTAGTTCCAGTGAGTGATTGAAAGTCAGTGATCATGCCCGATCTTGAAAACATATTAGCTATTTCCAGAGCTTTCTACAGCATCTTATGGTATTCCTTAAGAGGTGGATTTTCTCAGTCAACTGTATGATTAATGTGTACACTCAGTCCAGTGAGGAAGACCACAGGATGTAACTGAAAGATCTGTAAAAAGCCAGTAGGTAAACCCCTGGAGTTTAGATATGTTTTTGACCAAAGTAGAATGCCATCTTTTGGGATGCAGTGGAGATATTTTACATACGTCTTGTCTTGTGTGTTGCAATATTCATATATTTGGCTTCTTTGGAAAATTCTATGAGCTTTGCTAGAAAATAGAACAAAGCTTTAGAGAGTTTGAACAATGGTTGTCTGAACAAGATGAGTTTCTAAAGATTGGACCTTAAAACCACCTTAAAAAAAGTTAAAAGAATTAAAACACATTTGTAGAAAAAAATGCCACAACTGAAACTAAATCCACCAATACAGATAATACAGAAAAAACTCATATCTGCTGTCATGGCAACTGTTGATGCTGGATAAATCACCCTGTTTCTTTCTTGGATAAAAGCAGTGATCAGTATCATTCATCATCTCATCTGATGACTCAGCAACTAAACCATTAAAGAAAAAAAAAAAAGCAATTCCAAATGACTCATTCATTGAACTAACATGACAGTCACATTGCTGCCAGTATTAAATCATTGATCTGTGAACTCCTCCACATCAAGGTAATTGGCCTTATTCCAAGGGAAGTAAGCAGAACTGATTTGAGATTTTTCATTTGCTTTCAATTATTTAAAAAAAAAAAAAAAAAACGAGGAGGTGAAAAGATACTGTAGAGACTCGTTGGGATGGATTTATTTTTTGCAGTGTACGAGCTCGGCATGTGGTGCGCTGGCAGACTAAACATCCACTCTGTGAGACACATGCCGGTTGTGCTGCATCTGTCAGCTAGTGGCATCCCTGTGGCTGCAGCCTGTGCTGAGGCAGCAATCCGCACAGACAAAAGTCTTATCAACGCGCACAAACAACAGTCTGACCCCCCTGAAACCTAACAGAACACACACACACACACACACACACACACACACACACTGCCATTCACTCTCTGTCTCTGTCTCTACCCACAGGCCTGCTTTACATAAAATCCTTAAAAAAGGGAACAATGAATCATGCACACTTATCCGAGCGCTGGATAGATAGATCCTGCATCGGCTTTACTCTCTCCTACCGTAGGTCTGCTTCTAATCGCTTCTTCGGAAAAAAGTGAATGACTGGCAGTTCACATTCACACGCTCTGTGACCTGCCGTTTGGCTGATAACGCACACAGACAGAGGTTCAGTGGGAGGCTGTGCACTGTACATGAAAATGAAGTAGGTGTTTTGCCTGAGGATGGGCTGCAGGAATGCGGCCGTGCCCACTCTATGAACACGAGGGGCTTTTCCCTTCACTAATGAGAAACACTTAACGTCAGTGTTGGAATGCAGGGGCGACTATTACTTCCAGGTGACATTCACTGATATACTCACTTCACACACACACACACAGGATGCATGTAGGAGCTATATCTGTGGTAAATATATGTATGTTGATCCCACTCACAGATGTACAGAGAGCTGGCTTGGTTTGATACATGCCTTTATAGTGTGCAGAGACTGCTTGTTATAGGAAAATGATGGTTTATTAGAACTTGAGCATTATTTTACTATTAATATTTGTTTCCTCTTCCAAATACATTTGGGTCAATGACGTATAAGGATTTTCAACAACTCAATTTTAAATAATAAAAACAAGCATATCTAATGCAGTAGTTCAAACATTCAGAATGTTGTGTACCTGACAATTCATATTACAATTTGAAAGTGATTTTAGTGGGTTTTTCAAGATTAATTGGCACTGGCCTGAAAAAAAAGTCATTTGGTGCGACCATGATTCATCTTGAAATATCTTATATAAATAAAAGATCATCATTTACAAAGATTTAAAAAAAAAAATGCAAATACTTTGTTTCCAAACACTTTATATTACTGAAAACTTGTAAAAAAAGATGTGAAGCATGTTAAGTAAATTCATTTATTTCAAGATGAATCATGGTCGCACCACATGACTTTTTTAAAGGCCAGTGCCAATTAATCTGGAAAAACCCACTAAAATCACTTAATTTCAAATGTATAATATGGAGCTTCAGGTACACAACATTCTGAATGTTTGAACTACTGCATTAGATATGCTTGTTTTTATTATTCTACAATTGAGTTGTTCTTATACGTCATTGACCCATTTACCTAACTTAGATGGTTTATTGCAATTGAAGCCTATTTTTCATAATTTTGGATTATTGCTGAGTTCTAAGTATATGGAGACGTTGGTAAAAAGTAGTAATGTAGGGCAAGAGGACAAAGCACAGTATTCGTAATTAATTGATTAATCATTTCATCATTACTGGTTAGTGTGCTCATGAACTAACAGTGTTTTAAATAGCTGAATTTGATCAGTGGGATATTAAAAGGACCAGTGTGGAAGATTTATGGGGACATACCGGCAGAAATGGAGGATAATATTTAATAATATTATTTATAGCAGAGTGAAAACATAGCTTAAGTTGGTCGTTTTTCTCACCAGTTCATGAAAATGGTGCCAAATGTGATATCTGCAGGCTACAATGTTAACTCTTAAAGCGTCCGGCTTCTCTAAGAAGACACAACGAAATATTTCTTGAACAAATGAAAAGTTGAATTCATAAATAATCAAACATAGCTTTTGTCAATTCAGTACACTCATACAGTTTTGCTGCTACAGTCTTATTTGGTCTGGTATGACCAGTAGCCTATGGTGGCTATAGTAAGCTCATTATATCTCATTTTAGATATATAGTTGTGTATATTAATGAGTCAAATCGTTGTCTTTATTACATTTCTCTACATGGACTACTGTTTCAAAGGACTGAGCAACATGAGCGGTCCGCTGCAACTACATGGACACACAAAATATACACCTGTCTATACTTGCTACAATTTTAATTTTATTTTTTTAAGAAAAAGGATTTCTAAAAAATGATAATCCAAACATTCTTTACAGCTGCAAGAAATGATTTGAACCAATATTTTCCAGATTAGTTAAGTTCAACCCAGCATGACATCTTCAAAACTCTTTGATTAGACCAGCCAAATGTCTAGAGCCCATAGTTATTCACTTTAAGATCATATGAGAGAGAATTAACTGACATTTTCAAAGCTGGAGCCAGAGAATGTTTGACATTTATCTTTCATAAATGAATAATTCAATTTATCACACTTTAAGTAAATATATATAAATACATCAGTACTACCTGTCTTTGTAATAGACCAGAATATAAGCTACCCCACAATGCATCAATGCCTCTGATCTGTGGAGAACAGCAGTTTGTCCTCATGTATGCTGACTGTGTATTTATGGAAGTGATTCTGAGTCTAATAATGTTTACCTATACATTTTATATTGATAAATTCATTGATTCATCAATTCATCAGTACTGAGAAGTGTGCTAATGAACTAACAGTGTCATTTGATCAGTGTATGATCAGTTGGACATTGAGGAACCAGTAAGATTTAGGGGGACATAATGATTTAGGGGGACATAATGATTTAGGGGGACATAATGATTTAGGGGGACCTACCGATTTATAGGGACATACTAGCAGAAATGAAATAAAAATATATTTTCATTAGTGTATAATCACCTGAAAAAAAACACTATTGTGTTTTTGGTTACCTTAGAATGAGGAACATACAGTAGGGAGCAGGTCCTCTTCCAAAGAGCCCACCATGTTGTACCGCCATGTTTCTACAGGTAACAAAGTAACAAATTTGTGTAATTAGATAAAAGGTGAGTGGATTGAAAATAAATGGATACTGAGGTTTTACAGTGTGCACATGTGGTTGCTGGTGGGAAACAGTTGGCTTGGTTCCTCTTGTTAACTGGTTAATGATGAGCGAAGGACAACAGCAGAGAGGTAGAGCGGGAAGACAAGCTCTTGTTTCTTATCAGATCACCCCCGCCCCCGCCCCCGCCCCCTCCCTACCTTGCAAAACAGCTCCTGTTTGCTTCAAACATGTGGTACATGCAAATAAAAAAGCCTGCCGCGTTGAGCATGAAGTCACCGCACAGTGAAGTCACTTGCTCTAGCGATAAGCCCAGTGTGGTGTTTGACATGCTGGGCGCCTGAATCGCCATCTGTGTACGGGCACGGAGGCACACCCAAAACAGAAGGAGATATTCCCTGAACGTTCCCAGCCAGGGCGGGAGAGAGGGGGTGGGTGGGGGTGGAGGGGGGGGGGGGGGGGGGGGGGGGGGGGGGGGGGGTGGGGGGGGGGGGGGTGGGGGACCTGAGCAGAGGAAGAAACAAAAGCGGTGGGAGCAGGAACCGGGGCCAGATCCACAGTGGGGAGTGGAGACCTGCAATTATACAAGCGAGCGGAAGCAGAGCCACCTTCTCCTTCTCACACACGAAACTCAGGCTTATGAAAAAAAAAGAAGATCATGTTTCGGCATCTTTTGTGTGGCTGCAAGTGTTCAGTTCCTATAGTTTTTTTTTTTTTTGTATAGGAAGCTCATAGACAAACCTCCAGTCTTACAGCAGCCAGGTTGAGTCAGGCTATTCCCACAAGGCACAATAGGCCCACATCTAATAGCATTCCCGTAATGGCAGGAGAAAAGCTGTGGACAAACATTTACGGTTGGGCAGATTGAGTTTTAAAGAGCCTCTTTTCTTCCTCTCTGTCCTTGTCCCATTCAGACAGGTCAGTGGGCTCCTCCCTGGTGTTTTGTGCGACGCCATTCAGCAGCGCTCCATCACTCAGTGCCTCTGACTCTCTCCCCTGTCCTGTGCTCACTCAATTGGACAACACTGACCCCGGACAAATGCACTGTGGCGTTCCCGGCCAAGGAAAAAGTGCTTTTGGGCAGTAATAAAAGGAAAGAAAGGAAATGAATAAAAATAGAAAAAAAGAAACAAATGTCACCAGCTTTTGTTCTAACCGAGTTACCTAAAGATTCTGTTCATGTTCAACAGTAACCAGGTATCACAGGAAATCTAAATGATAGTTCTTAAATCAGCAGCGTGAGGAAACATTGCACTTGGTTAAGGTTATGGAAAGATGTTCTAAACTTTCCAATAGAAAAACTCTCACCTTAGTATGTTGGCATTGCTCTGTTAGTGGGAAGAAAACGGCTTTTTTGTAGCGGCCCCTCGGCTCTTGAACAGCCTGCTTGGGGGCCGTCACACAGGCTGAGTGTGGGGATGAAGATGCATCTAAAGACTCATTTTTATTCTCAGATTTTTACCTGTTTAATCTGTTTGTATTTGTTATCTGATTTCTTTGGGTTTTACATTTGTTCTATTTTAATGTTCATTAAATACTGTTTTCGTAACCAGCTGCCATGTACATAAATGTCCTAATGCTTGGTATGTGCATACATCTTTGTAAAGCACTTCGGTGCAAAATCGGTTTGCTTTTTGAAAAGTGATTTATATAGAAAATAAACTTGAAAGTTTGACTTGAAGCACAGGATTTGATCAATATTCAAAAATGTTCGAATGTTTAGTGACCTAAACAGGGTGCAGGATTTAAAGCCACCACCCCTGTTTTTAGAAATGACAGCTATGTAATACTAATTTGCAAGACATGTAACGGCTCTGTTTACACCTGACATTAACAAGCATCTCGGGCGGATCAGCTGAGACACATCGCTGTTTACATCTGTCTCCGTGATGCGTCTTGAGCTGACCACAGTTATTACATCGGTCAGACAAGCACCAGATTCATTGTTAGCGCTAAAGAGATAAGAGCTAATAAAATAGACACATTAGAATTTACACTACAAAAGATATGTGACATGAAGTATTTTTAATCCACCCTATAAAACAAATGTCTCTCATGAACTCATCTGGTAAGTTGCAAACTGTTATCCTTGCAAAACAATGGCAGCATTTTACCAATTAAAGAACATGATGTAGTTGTGGTCGGTTATGTTTAAGTTCTCACATCATAACATGTTAAAGGTTAAGTATAAATCATGTCCTTGGTTCAATATTGAAAAAGCAAACAAGCGACTTGAATCACGAGACAGAATGTGTTTACTTCACTAACATTCAGCCAAAGCCACAGTTTCTCACCATGTGAAGCTCAAGTCTCCAGAGCTGAAATCAGGGCCCGTTGTATACCGAGCACCCACCCAGACCTCCTTCCTATCAACACACTACGACAACATAGCATTTTATTTTACTGGGAAGAAGACAGGCGATGGCATTTTCTCGCAAAGTGTACTTTGGCAAAACAAATTAGAAGTATATACATATCCCTTGTAAGGGGGAAGGAGTCGCAGTATGCTTCAAACTAAGTGCTGGTTAAGGTTGTGAAAACCTCTCTGACAGACTAATCAAGAGCTGCTGGAGAGAGAACGACAGGCAGGAGGAGGATACGGTAGCAGGTTTTTCAAGCTCGCCCACTCAGGTTTTATTTGCTTATTAGTTGAATTCCCTGTTGGGTATGAAAGTGATATCCCAGGTGTATAAGATGAAGCAAAACATGAAGGTACAAGGCATGGAGGGCAGATAAGCTCCAGGGGAAGGTTTTAGCCAGAGGAAACTAACTCATGAGAGAAAGGCATGCTCGGACTGTAAACATGCTGGGTTTCAATAGTGACAAAACCCAAGTGACCCAATGATTACAGCCTGTAGTTTCTCATTCAGCATATTTTATAATAGAAATGATACAATATGATCCAGTGTCATCTTTAGAACATTTGTCCTTTAAATAGATACTCATGCTATGTTACTGGTAGCTTATTAGCTGCTCAGTGACATCACAATGGCCGACAACACAAAAGCCTGTTAATCATTGCAAGTGGCCGTCCATAAAACAATCCTCCACTGCTACGTGAAGTACAAAGAACAAATCTTTACGAACACGACAATATGATTAAAAACTGTAACTGGATACTGTGGTTGCTCCAACTCACATACACATCCAAAGATTTCATTGCCAAGACATTGATATTTCAAAAATATATCTTATAGCATAATTGAAGAGGTTTAGTCCAAATTCTCAAGAATGAGTGATATACTACGAAACATTAATATGTCCTCATTTTTCTTTCCTAATGTAATATTTGAGGTATGATTTTAACTTTCCGCACTTCTTACTCACTTCATTTTAGATTTTTATAGGAAGCATTTTATATATATTTCATTTTTTTTCTGAATTTAAGTTTGATATATACGTACATGTTTTTTGCTGTTTTTTATGGTTTATAGTTATTGATAGTGAAGTTTACTCTTTTTGTTTATTGATGTCACAATAAGGTTTATTCCTAACCTGTAAAATATGTTTTCATTATATTTGTCACAAGTGATAACCACACTTGATGGACAGCTACAAAAAATATGTACATTCATGTCTATATTCTATAAGTACATATCGGCCGATATATCGATAGAGTTGTTTTACTCCATTACATCAGTATCGGCCCGAAAATCCATTATTATTTTTTTTAAATTTATTTTTATTATTAGTTTTATTAATTGTATGTTTTACTATTATTGGGGTTTTTTTTTTTTTTTTCAAATTGCATGTTATTATGTTTTTTGTTTCCAATTCTTACTGTTAAATGTTTGTTTTATGTAAAGCCCATTGAGTTGCCATTGTGTATGAAATGTGCTATATAAATCACCTTTCCCCCCTTATTAAAGCAAAAGCTCTTCTGTAACATCACAAAACACACATCATAGCAGAAGTATCTGTCAAATACAAACCACTCAAATGAAACATGCACTGTAATTTATGTGAAATGACGAATTAGGACTTAATCATTAGTCATCTAAGCACCTAATCTTCCTTCTAGCCTTCATACACTTCTATAATGCCAAAAATCCTTCATCAAATGAACTGAACAGATGACCTTGTTTGCTTGTTATTTGATCACCTCAGTACTGGCTCAGACACTCAGGTACCACATCTGCACTGCTGTTTAAAACTTCCCACACTTAGCCGTCCCTTAGCCGGCAGAAAAAAACTCTCATTCTGTGTATATTTGCTTCATAATCTGACATCCTCTGTGAAACTCAATCTGCCTTGTGCATATTTGTCCTCCTTCTCGCCGACGCTCGGGACACGGGACGCTTCCTCCTCCTGCTTCAAAGTCACATACACCGCTCCGCCTTCGGTCAAACATGAAGTGTGTTTACTACCAAACTCGTGTCAGTTGGCAAACAGAGCGTTTTGTCAACATGTTATTTCTTTACTGACAGCAGGGCCTGATAGAGTCAGCTATACCTGCGTGAAACAGCTCCTGTTTGTTTGTTTATGTGTTTGGTGTCAGGTTGAGGAATGAAGAGTTGTTATCAGCAACATGAATACATCATATATATTTCTCATTGGAATACAATTAAGCAGCTTTTGTTAAGATTGGCTACCAACTAACTTCTGTATTTGAATTGTGTGCTTGTGTTTCCTGCCTTTTCTCTATAATCTATAAAGGAGTTTTTTTTTTTATAAAGACCTTTGTTGAATGCATTTCCAAATTTCTCTTTCTATTTCTTGTCATCTCTCTGTCACAATACGAAAGGCATAAAATGAGTATCAGCAGAATTTTAGGGGAAGCCCAAGAAGCCACTGTATAGCTCAAAGGATCTTTTAAAATATTCCATTCCAAAGTAAGTATAGTTTTCCTCTGAAATGCATGAAAAGGGAAGTACAATTATAGAGTAACATGGAAGTATTAAAGAAAAGTATGAATAACCTATGACATCATTCTGGAGAGGAGTGAAGTGTCATCATGTGCTGACTGTGCAGCAGCAACAACACAACACACTGATCATCTGTAATTAACACAAAAAGTCAATCCTCATTACAAAGTGTCACTTCAGCCTCACTCGTGTGACGAGTTGAGCTGGTAAGAAAAATTCAAACGGCTTCCGAAACTTATAATCACAACAGTCCTGTGTTGACACATGTAGATCAATGAGAGCGAAACTGCCCTGGAGAAAGACTGCAGGCAACACACACACACACACACAGGCACGCGCACACACAACCAGCTTCTCTTCACACATTATGTGACAGCAACTGAAACGGCAATAGATGCAATCTGCCAAACCTGCTGCAGGCTGTAGGAACAAGTTCATTCTGTGGTTGTAAATCTTCATGTTTGTGACTTAACTTTTCTGACTATAAGAGGTTCTTCACAAATGTGAACAGTTCTTAAAATATTAATAAAAACAACTTTGAAGCTACGACTATTTTACCCAAAAAATGGCTGAATGGAAGAAGTTCCAGCTACTGTCAGTCTGTGATTTAAACATGTTTTTATTTGATGGATTATAGACCGTCTGTTATTTTAAATTCACTTCATGACATGAAGCAAACACAATAAAAGGAACTCTGCCATATCAAGTAATTAGCTAAAAGGCTAACTTTTGTTTTTACTTACTAAAGCTTGTGTTGCCTTATTTGTAATTTTAAACTTTTTTTTTTAAGTCAATTCATTGAATCAGTATTTGTATCTACAACTACGACACAAAAAAAAAAAATTACAAGTTCAACCTCAAAGCTAATTCTTGAACTTGACAAATAAAGCTCCACTTACTAGCTAACAGGGTAACAGTTAGAGTAGCTAGCTCACTACAGCCTCTGAAATATCTTCATGAAGACTTTGAGACATGAAAGTTTCAGAAAAAACAAGCAAGAGGATCTTTAGTTAAGAGTTTTTTGAGTTTGAGTTAAAAATAACAGTGAAAGTGTTTTAAGCTAAATGTTAGCATTAGCATGGTAACAGCAAGGATGGGACTTTGGTTTATTTGAATGCCATTTTCAATTTTTCTGCATAGATTTAGCGCCTAAAGTAACCAACAAATAATCTAGGTAATAGTGATGTTAGTCATCATGTTAAATTGTACCAGAATAGCACTAAATATGTATATGAGAAAGCTACCTGGTATCTATGGTACATGTAGCATCATAGTCAACCGATTCACATTTGATCCTCTCTGCAAAGACAAAAACATTAAATTTAACTGCTGCCGTTGGCGTTTTATTTTTATGAACTGCGGTTTGTTTATTCAATGAGCAAGTTTTCAAGTGCATGTGTGCGTCCACAGATGCCAAAAAAAAAAAGAGTATATTAATACAATCAGCAGCTCAGTTCACATTCCAGTGAGACTATGGAGGCTGGCCAAACAGTAGAGTATTAAGCACAGATATTTTTGTGGTTAAAAAAAACTGTAATAAGATTTACAAAGAGTGGGTGTGTTCACCAATGTTCACCATCTCAGTGTAAATGTGAGCATGCTAAAATGTGCTAATCTGCACTGAACACAAAGTACAGCTGCAGTTGATGGGAATGTCATTAGTGTTGCAGGTGGCAGCAGAGTTAGAACGATTCATCATGGGGGAAACATGAAGGGCTTTACTGAATTTCATGGTAATCTATCAGACAGTTGTTGAGATATTTCAGTCAGGACCGTCCGACACGGTCGTCTATACAGCTGCACTGCTAGTGTGGCTAATAATAAAACAGGAAGCAAGAAAACTGACATGAATGAACAGACAGTAAAGTACCAGGTGAATCCTCTGTTGGGGTTATTCTTCAAAAAAGCCCAACAAAATAAAACCCTAAATCTCTTCATTGTCCTTGGGGTTTTCCCTTTATTACAAGGGTTCTTTCCTATAGAAAAAAAACAACAACATGATAGTAAACTACTGGCTGAGAGGTGGTTTTGGTGGGTTTTTCCAGAACATACCAAATCACATACATGCCATTTGTCATTTTATTAATAAGTCAGTGAACAGTGAAAGAGGCTAATCAAAATTTCCCTGAGCTCGAGGTAATAACCAGTGAATTATGACATGAGAGTCCAGTAAGTGGACATTACTGGTTACATTTGAAGCCATAGTTGGTGGTACTGTACTGTACAGTATTATGTTATACACTCAGTGGCGGTACTAAGTGATGGTGGTGTACTGGGGTGATTTATATTGAATGGTGTTCCTAATATTTTGCCATCCTCATGTATTTTAATGGAGTGGACAAAATATTAGGAACACCAGTCAATATAATCCACCCCAGTACACCACCATCACCCACTATGACCTCAATAACAAACATTAAGTAGAATGATCACTTTTGTATCAATAGTAACAACAACTGAAAATGTATAAACTTCATAAATGTAGCATTTAGAGCAGAGCCTGTTGTATTGGATTGAATAAGATTGCACAGGTACTAATGAAGTGGCTGGTGATGTAAGAGTAGAAGTTCTGTAGTTGAATACTGTAGTTTGCATCTAAATCACAGAGAGCCTCAGCAGTGCTGCTTTGCATTGTACTTGATAACATTTAAAGAGCAGGGGACTGGAGGGGGAAACTAGTCCAGGAAGCCCACCTCTGCTGCTGCTGCTGCTGCTGCTGAACCAGCTCTCCCTCTATGCAGCAGCTGAGGACAGTTGACTCTGCCTCTGTCGTGCATTTGCATTGCAAATGTGGGCTGAGGGACCTGTTTGAAACACCTTCCCCATGGGGTACATCACATGGTCGTCAACAAAGGCTCTCCCACCCCGCCCAACCCCCTCTACTACCCTTACACACAGACACATACAGTTGGGGCTTGTTCCAAGTGTTGAGAAAGTTGAGGAAGTTCCTAAAAATAAACTTGACAGTCAGATTTTTACACAGTATCTTCTTCTAAGAATCTATCAAGACCCACCACGTCTGATTCCAAGTGATACTAGTGAAGTGGGAGAAGACAGCAGCTTATATTATGGCCAACTACAATAAATGTCAGCCCAGGTGAACTACAGCTTGGTCTTATTATCAGTGATCTTGAGTTCATCCAGATAACTTCCAGCTGGGTCAACATCAAGTTTATGGAAGTCAACTTCACGTAAGCATTTCAAATATTTCAAAACATCCTGAGAAGTGCAGCCACAACATTAAATGTAGGATTTATAAAGCAGAAAATGTGGAGCCACAACAAGTTGATACCACAATCTTCTGTGTTGCATTCGAGTGCCAGGAATAAGATGGTAGATACGAGTATCTGACTCAGAGAAACTTCAAATTCTTCAGTGTAGTGATTTCTTCTGTCAAGTAAAACATTTGAATGATTTTTAGGAGTCAAGCTAAACTTATCTCAAGTTTTAAGTGCTGTGGTGTGTAACAACAAATGTGACATGTGGTATTTTCATTTTGTGCTTTAACAACTGCAGAAATGGCCTTCAAAATAATTCATCTGGTGTGTACTCCAGCAGTCTTCGTGTCCACTTAGTTTCTGGTGTCTAAGGTCCAAACTAGGAATTTGAGTCTGTCTGGGTCCAGTTCAGTTTAATCAAAACTACGGCCATTTTTAATATGGTCCTCTAATTTTAATGTTTCACAGTGATATACCTAAAGTAGGAACGCCCAACAGGATTATATCGCACATATTCGAATGTGTGAAGGTTTTTCTTTGTGCCTTTGTGTGTATAAATGTCACTTAAGTGTGTTAGTATGCTTATATTTACAAAACAGCACAAACTACAAAGCGCAGTTAAAGGGAATGTCAGTAGTTTTTTGTTCTAAAGTATTTGGTCATAATCCAAAGGTTTGGACAATTTAAAAATGTGACCTGATAATCATGCTTAATGAGAGGTCAAGTCAATCCTGATGGGAGCATGAATGTCTTTACCAAATGACATGGAAGTCAATGTAACTGCACACAACTGTGTATCAATCTTTCTTGCACATGTTGAGATACTTTATTATTTAGTTTTTGACCTGCTGGTGTCGGAAAAGGTACAGTTGAGGGGTCACCAAAATCACTAGGGTTCATCCTCTGGTCACCATGGATATCAGTGTTAAAAGCTCCCAGCAACTTTAATTACAAAACGCAACTTAACGTAACGTTGCTTTTGTAATTAAAGTTGCTGGGAGCTTTTAATTCAGTGTGCGGATCCTTTTTCTGGTGTTTGCATTCAGTTGATTTTTATTCCAGCACCTGTCAAAGTTTTTGGATGTGTGTACCCTACACTATGTTTTAACATGGATATCAGTACCAAATGTTATAGCAATCCATACAAAAGATGTTGGGATATTTCAGTTTAAAACTTAAATGATTCAAAAAACATAACCTCATAGTGATGCTAAAGGAAAAGGATCAGCTTTCAGAAGACCAGAAGGCTTCATCCTCTGAGGACCAAGAACATCTGTACACAATTTCATGTCAATCCATCCAGTAGTTGTTGCTGATTCAACAAGCTAAGACATTATTCCTACGTACCTTGAACGCAGCGCTACAATCTATTGTTCGCTTCACTTTTCGAAACCCCGCCCACGCCCTGAGAGAAGGCCGTGATTGGCTGAATGTGAGTGCGGTGCCGTCATCGCTCGGAGCGCCCATTCATCTCTGCACTTGGGCGTTGGACTCCGCATCTTATTAGCAACAAGGGAAATTTCTCCATTTTGCAGCCTGTCTACAGCGACACGGCCACCGATCTGGGATTTTATTACTTCTCCTCACCTGCCAGCTTTTCCTGCTATTTTGAATCCTCCCCACTCTTTACTGGACTTTGCTTTACATTTTCTCTGTGAACTTTTTTTTGGTGTGTGCAGACAGAGAGAGAGAGGAAGAGAGAGAGACAGAGAGATAGAGAGAGAGCGAGAGAGAGAGAGAGCGAGAGGAGACACCACAGCGAAGAGCTTTGCGTTTCAACAAAGAGGCTTGTGGGTCTTTGTTCGTTTTTTGGATCGGTTGAGTTTCTTTGTTGGAGCGAAAAAAGCATGGGAGCGCAATTGTCCAAGACAGCTGGAAAGGGCGAAACCGTGGCCGAGAAGCCCGGGGAGGCTGCTGCTTCACCCACCAAGACCAACGGACAGGTAAATGATATTTTATCATCCCCAGCTCTCTGCATCCATCAGCGGCGGAATGTAGTCGCACTGGAGGGGGCTGCGCTCCGCAGGCGCAATCCGTGCGTAATTGTGGATAGATTGAATGGAGGCTCTGAGTAGGAGTTTAAAGCGAATGCAAAGCCTTGTTTTTCAATGTGAATAGATTATTCTTCATGAGCAACAGTTGATCAGTTGATAATTCCATTTTTGCCACAGAAAATGGGCTGAATATTTGCGCTGATATTTGAATGAAAAACGGTGAGATGAGCTTTGATTTTTGATGAAGAAACGCTTTTAGTTTGATTGAATCACTTTGAAGTGAGCGGTTTTACATGAATCATGTGCTGAATGACTGGTTGGTAAATTCTACTTTATAAAAAATAATCTTAAGGAAAATGCATTGGGTGTGTTGCTTTGAATGCAGTCTGACGGTTGCAATTTTGGAAGTTGCTGAATAAGACAAGATGCACGACGCCAACAAAGGCTGTGTGCGCTCCGAGCACCACGCCTTTTGTTACAGATGCTCGACTAGAAAGTGGAGATGGCAGCCTGCTATCACACAGGAGGGGAGGCAGAGGCTCGCAGCCAGTGGTGATGCGCCCCGGAGAGAGAGGAGCTGCTGCTGGCTGATTGTTAACACTTTAGATTTTTTTTGGGGGGGGGGATATTAAAAAAAAAAAAACAGTTCAGAACCCCGTTTAGATTTTGTACATTTTTTAGGAAATGGATTTGAACTCTGCTCTCCGTGATCTGCTGGACTAATGAGCATCTGCTGTTTTAATGAGCAGCTGCTTTGCTTTGGCGCTCCTCTGTCTGAGCGAGCACACACTGACCCCTGGCGATCCAGAGGAGGCACTGCTGCTCTCACTCAGGATGTCAATGAAAAAAGCACTGCGAACAAATGAACAATCATGTTGTATTATTTAGTGTAATGCATCACTGTTAGATAATTTTGGATGGTTTCTAACTGAAGTCATGCTGTTCTCGGAGATGAGCGAGTGAGAGAGTGTAGAGAGTGAGTGCAGGCTGGAGTGAGAGTGTGCTTTTGTCACTGCTGATCTGATGGTCTTTGCTGCCCCTGCTGTCCAGCAGAGGCACTGACCAGCCTCAGCCCTGAAACCATGCCAGCTCTGTACATGGCATTAACAATCACTTTCTCTTTTTAGGAAAACGGCCATGTGAAAGCCAACGGGGACGCCTCTCCTGCAGCGGCCGAGAACGGCAAAGAGGAGGTGCAGGCCAACGGCAGCGCCACCGCAGAGGAGGCTCCCAAAGAGGAGGCCGAGAAGGCAGAGGACGCCCCAGCAGAGAAGGAGGCTGCAGATGGGGAGAAGGTAGAGGCGGCATCTCCTGCTCCTGCTGAGGGAGAGGCGGCGGCGAAAGCAGAGGACGGCGCCACACCTTCCACCAGCAACGAGACGCCCAAGAAGAAGAAGAAGAGGTTCTCCTTCAAGAAATCCTTCAAGCTGAGCGGCTTCTCCTTCAAGAAGACCAAGAAGGAGACGGGAGAGGGAGGCGAGACCGAGGAGGCCGCCGCCACAGCATCCACAGAGGAGGCCAAGGCTGAAGCCACGGAGGAGGCGCCAGCGGCGGCTGCTAGTGAGGAGGCCAAGCCCGCTGAGGGAGAGGCTGCACCTGCTGCAGAGCAGGCCAAAGAGGAGGCCAAGCCTGAGGAGGCAGCAGCACCTGCAGCAGAGAAAGCTGCTGAGGAGCCCAAGGAGGCGGCGGAGGCCGCGCCTGCAGAGGAGCCAAAGGCAGAGGAGAAGCCAGCAGAGCCCGCCGCCGCCGCCGCCCCCGAGGAGGCGCCCAAAACAGAGGAGGCCGCCCCTGCGTCACAGGAAGCAGCGTCAGCGGAGGCTCCAGCTGCCCCCGCCGCCGAGGCCGCTGAATAATTTTTGGGGGTTAGAGAGGAAAAAGAAACAGAAAAAAAGGAGAAAAAAAGATAATCAAAGAACATTTCCCTGTTTGTATGTTGGAGTGACGCCAGGCGCTGGCTTTGAAGAACTTGTCTACAACCAGGGATATTTTAAAGCTTTTCTTTTTTCTTTTTTTCTTTTAAATAATTTTTTTTGGTTTCCATCCCCCCCCCCCCCCCCCCCCCCTTCACCCCCTCCCCACCCCTCTTACCCTCTTACACAAAACCCATCTTGGTCCATTGTTACTTCGATTCCAACGGGCTAGGGGAAGGTGGGTGGCTTAAATATGTAAAACAGATTAATAACATCCACACTCTGCCATATATTTTTCATCAGTATTAAAAGTTTTTTTTTTTCTCCCTCTTTGAATTTTTATACAAAAATGTAAACAGAATGGTATGGACATGCCCATGGTATGAAGGAGAAAGGAGGGGGGGGGGGGAGCTGTAAATGAAGAGGGAGGAAGGGGTCAGGGAGGGCAAAGGGGGGGTGGGGGCTGGGAATGTGGGAAATGTGCCACAGACTATTATGAAAAGAGTAGTCTTAAAAAAAATCTATACACGCCATGAGAGGACCATACAGTTTACAACACTACGTCAATCTAGGATCAACAACAACAACAACAACAAATTTTCCAATTCCCAGATTTAGGATTTTTTAGGAAGTCATATAATAAACTCATAGGAGCTTTTCACTTCTCATTAGCTGTACCAGTCAGTGATTCAGTAGAAATACAAGTTGTATAGGCTTTATTGTTTATTGTTGGTTTTATGACCTTAATAAAAAAAAATGTAAGTATGTATAGGCGGGGTGTTTTTAACTGTGATTATTGTACAAAATGAAAAAAAACAACAACAACAAACAAACATCTTGGATCTCAAGAAGCACATGAAGTTTGCAGCTCTTTTTTCCACCTGCTCATCTTTTTTGTAAAGATAACAAAACACACAACCACACACCCACACACACACACAGAGAAACAAAACACACACACGCCAGAGAAAAAGTCATCCTGGGTGAAAAATACCTTTTTTTCCGAAGCAATTTTCAAATAAAAGATAAATAAAAAAACCCAAGCTGTGATACAAGTGGAATGGTTAACTGTTTATATACTGTGGTATGTTTTTTTGATTACAGCAGGCGATGCTTTTTCAGTGGTCTTTTGACACATTTAAGGAATCTATCAGATGCAAATGTTTGTGTAGCATCTTGTCTCTCTCTATCTCTCTCTCTCTCTTTTATTTTCCTTTTGTAAATACTGGAGAAGCTTTGACCAATTTGACTTAGAGATGGAATGTAACTTTGCTTACAAAACAAACAAAAAAAAATTGCTATTAAACTCCTCTGCTTAAGGTGTTCTAATTTTCTGTGAGCACACTAAAAGCAAAAATAAATGTGAATAAAAATTTGAGCTGCATCTGTCCTTATTTGTGTGGAGCATCGTGTCCAGAGTGTGTGTGCTGCAGCTAAATCTATTATATAAGTCAAGAAATGACAATGTGGTAAAGGGAGAATTGGATTAATGGCTAAAAGTATGTTTTGGAACCTTGCTCTAGTCCATCCCAAAGGTGCAGGAAGGGGTTAAAGTCAGGATTCATATTTATCGACATGCTAAAAGTCCAATTTTACATTTATGTTCAATATAAAAGTAAGAATCCTTCATTTTTACTCACAAACTTAAAAAAAACTATCAAACCTTTGACTTAAAAAGGCTCTTAAACATCACAGAGCTGCACAGGTGTTTCAGAGTAGAAGCTGAACCGTGTGCCTCGTATCATTTGTCATGATGGATAAAATGTTACTAAAACAATCTCATTGAGACAATGGGTTTCATTCACTTTCTGTAATAACACATCTAAAAGCTTTAATCTTCTCAGGTGGGGGTCCGTGGTGTCGTTTGTGTCAGTTTAGGGCTCCTTGATGTGAAAAAGTTGAATTAAGAGCAGCGGTTTAGCCCTTTATTTGTATTTGATTGGAACTTTTAATAGACTTACACCACTTATTTTGGAGGGGCCACAAACAAACAAGAATAAATCAGCCATTGATATTGTATCTTATCACTTTACTGATCATCTTATCTCATCTACCAGCAAACATATCACGCAGCACAACTGTCTGTTTTCATTCCAGCTAGTTTCCTCTTATTTCATCCCTATTTATACATATATATTCATATCATAAATAAAGTAGTTATTGTTAGTTTTACATGTTCATTATTTCTAAAGAGTTAAGATTACACCCTGATACAAATCATCAGTATTTTTAACATAATGCACAATATGGCAGTTGATCCATACCTCTGATTGGTTATTCCAGGGGTGTTCAAGGGTCACATACAGCCCAGTTTGATCTCAATTGAGCCAGACCAGTAAAACCACTGCATAATAACTCATACATAATAAATATGATATTTTATAACTTTACTGTAGACTACAGGTGAACAGACTACAGATTATTTTGCACAGAAGCTGCTGATTGACAACATATGCACCATGTGCAATATATGAATGTTTTAAATATGACCACAATATGTAATCACTGTTATTTCAGATACATGTATTCTGATCAGGGTGGGGGAAAAAAACTCTGAATCAGCAGAAAAACTGGAATGGCCGTATACACATGTCTTCAGTGTAATTCTTAGTTAGATTCATACACATTTGACCACACACAGTATTATTATTATTGATGGTATGGCTTCATCACAACCTGCTTTATGGAAATGTGGATGTTTGTGGATGTAGACACAGCCTTAAATACATACTCAACACTGTATGTAAACAGTCTGTGTGTAGTCATACTGGTCACAACAATGTGGAACCATTACTTCTCCATTCATTCACTCACTCACTCACACACACACACACACACAGCGCAGCAGTGTTTTTCTACCAGCCAGCTGTAAAACATTTCGGGAGGATTCGGAGATTTGCAGTCAAACAGAAAGCACAGTGTAAACATGACTCATCATCGTCTGTGATGGCAGGTTTCAACTGAGGAAGTGGACTCATCCTAAAACTAGTCTGTTTGTACAGCTTGGTAACTGTTTCATTGGGAAGAAGTTATCATTCATTTGAAGTTGAGGAGCACTTACAGACTGATGAATGATTCTGAAAACACAGCAGACAAAACATTGTTGTTTAAATGTCACATAGAAAAAAGTTAAGTCATAGAAGTTGAACTGGCCCTTCCAACCTTCCTTTTTCCTGTCTTCTTTCCATCTGTCCTTCCTCCCTTTCTTCCATTTGTCCTTCCTCCCTTCCTGTCTTCCCTTCTTATTTCCTTCCTTTTAATGATCCAGCCCACATGAGATCAAATTGGTCTGTATGTGGCCCTTGAATGAAAATGAGTTTTAACCCTCCTGGTATACACTCTTCTCTCAACCAGTGTCTTGTCAGGGGACACTCGAGAAGTCCCCCAAAAAAACCCTTACTTTGACAGCTCAACTTCAATCTAAAAAATGAGCTTCTGGAGGTCAAAGTGTTTAATGAGTCAGCAAAGTGGCTGACTGCTATTCTTGTTAAATCTACTCAATTACAGGCCTGTGTTTGGTCTGAGGCCCACTCTTCACCTAACAAGGACAAAGTGGGTAATGGAGATGGATGACATTAGTAGCAAAGACCAAACAATGTATCTTACCTCCATCATGGCTGATGTTTATCCCTCCAGACATCTAGCATCATCTTTGCGAGTGGAAACATTCAATAATAAACATTTAAACTAATGACAACAATGAAAGCGAGCTGTCACAACCGTTTTACATCGAAAACAACAACAACTAGTGAGCTAACCTTTCATTTAGTGCACGTCTTTAACCTGGAGCGTGACAGTCATTCATTCCGCCAACGGACTCTCTCCTACACAGACCAAACCCCATTCAAATTTCAGACAGTTTAAAGTTTGCTTCATAGCTGCATAGAACACATGATAGGTAAAGCCTAATGTACGAACCTATGAAAATAATCAGGGTATACTGTTCAATTCGGCATACCTTAAACGCTCGAAGAGGATATAAGTTGGACGACATATTCAGTTTGAATCACTGAGTCGCTGTTACTCGCTGCTGTCTCTTTCACCAAACCGATCGATGGTGGACGGCAGGAAGGAGGAGCAGTGATGATAAACGGTGTTTTACGACATTTGCACCATGCTTGTTGGGCTTTCTGTATGCCGAATTTATCAGAAGGTATTCAAGATGGTAGTATACTTACATAACGTTTTACTTTATACGTAGACTTGTCAATAAACTGAAATTGTAGCCAACTAACTACTGTGTGCAAGCTAACCTGCGTCATATCAAGACGCCACTGGTGCTCAGCTTGTCTTCTCTTGTGTCACAGCGCCCTCATGTGGCAGCTTGTTTTCATTACACAAAGCTCAAAACAGAAAGTCCTGTTGACAAATTAACACACAATTGAGAAATATATAAACATTTTATTGACAAATGCATAGCAAAATTTCAACATGAAATGATTGTAGGTTCACCTACAGGTTTACCCATCACTTCCTAAAAACAAACAAACAAACAAACAAACAGAAAAAAACAAGCAGGCAGACGTTTCCTTCAGAAGATTGAGCACATTGGAATAAAATTGCTTCAACGGGCATCAATGGACGTAGTTCAGTTAATTCAAGTGGTGGATTGGAGGGATCCACTGAGACACTACACACAGACAAACGCTTACATCAGACAAGACATTTACGCCTAGAAAATGGAGCGTCATAATAAATATTATGCTTCTGATGGTGATCGGGTGAACAGTTAGATCCTTGAGTTTAGACAGCACCGTTGAGTTGTGTGTGTGAGAGTGAGTTTGAGTGTGTGTGTGTGTTTGTGTGTGTGTAAGAAGAACCATTCAGGCACTGCTGGTCTGCTCAGTCTTGACGCTGCAAAAATAAAAAAGAGAGTTCAACTCCTTATTACAACTGAGGATTTACTTAAAAGACTTAGAAAAGATGCACAGCATTATGTGGAATATACAAGAATTACAATTCTAATTGAAAACAAATGAATGTTCATGAATACTGCATAGCTGCAGCGTTAAACAGCAAATCAGTAGTCTCAGTTCTTGCCTTAGGATCAGTGTCAGGGCAGATCCAGGCATATTTAAATATATGTATCAGCTAAAACAAACCTGATCAAAGTCACATACTTTCATAACTGTACTGTATTCACTATGCTAAATTCCAATCGGTGTGTGAAAATGTGAAAACATACTTAGGGTGACACAGATCTGTTGAACTCTGATGCTAACAAATATATGATATCTCTTCTTTACTTTCTTATCAGCAAACATTAACAGAGGGACAAGCAGCACTCACTACTTCACTTTAATCCTGTGAGTAATGACAGCAGGCTACTATTAAACTGTGTATCAGTTTGTGTGTCTGTACTTAAAAAATCTATTGTAAAAGAAGAACTTCTCTGTAACAACACTGTACAACAGTGAGTGTTTCTGTTGTTCCAACAAATCCAACAGAGTGATACCTCTTCTCTTTAGATGAGGACACACATCCTCCTGTTTAGCTTTCATTCACTTTTCATTCTCTAATTATGTGTTAACAGCAACAGATATGAGTATATATGCTTAATAAAACTGCAGCTATCATTCAAACTGTTTTTTCTCATGTGTAAATATGAGTAAGAGCAGAAAAACATGTTTATTATATGTGAACAGCGGCTCAGACAAACAATATAGAGAAGCTCATCATCACCTTTTTGAGTCCGTATTCTCAGCACTGCTCTCCTTTGTTTTCTCCTCCTCTTTTATCTCTGAGATGAAAAAACAAACCAATGAATCTCATCTCTTAAGTGTACACTTGTTTCCTCAGTGTCCAGGTTGAGAATACCCACCAGCTTTCTTCTCCTCTCCTTCCTTCTTGTCTTCTTCTACTTTCGGCCTTTTGGCTCCCTTCTTGTGATTGGCTGCGTTCCTCCTGCCTCCCTCTCCCTCATCCTCGGAGTCAGAGAACTCTTCGTCGCAGGCTATCCTCTTGTCTGTGGCACGGACTGCAATCAGAACAACACCGCGGTCTTATGATGTCAACTGTTACAATGTGATGTCATGTGGCGGTTTTAAAAGGAGGAGCGTCTTACTGGACAGCCGTTTGTCTGGATCCTCGGTGTCCTCGTCCAGCGTGTCAGCTGGAACAGCGTCCTCTGGGATGGCCTGCATCTGCACCCCGGGAGCATGAGGCAACATCCGCAGGTTCTCAAACAGCCGCTGCCTGAACAGACACACACACACACACACACAGAACCACAGTGTCACGCTACTCTACTGCTCCCTGTATAATAGACATGTATAGTTCAGTCAGTAGTGAGCAGCAAATCAAGATTTCAGACACTAACTATCATGTAGTGTCCATCAGCTGTAGAGTCATGTGACTGTAGTTTTGACATCTTTAAAATGTGGAGCATTGCATTGTGGGATGGTTAGCAGAAAGTACATGTCAGGGACTCTACTTTAATTATTCCATGGTGGAATATTTGAGGGCAATATATAGAGAATGTGCATTTGGACACACAAATAAAATAGTGGAGGGTAAACATAGTGCACTACAGTAAATACAGTGATTTCAGACACAGCTTCTCACAGCTGCCTGTGATGTTAATGATGTCACATCATTTATGTGTGATGTTTTTTTCTCTCTTTTTTGCCTTTTATTTGGAAGTATCTGGCAAAGGCGCTGACAGTAAACAGGGAGACACAGAGAGGGGAATGACCTGCAGCAAAGATCTCTTGCTGGAATCAAACCAGGGACGCTGACATTATGTGGCATGTGCTGTAACCACTCTGCTACCAAGGTGTGTGTGTGATTCTATGTGAAGAATATTGTTAACTATATAAATAAATATAACAATTATAACTCCTCCTGTAGGCTTCTATGACTGGAGACAAACAGATCATAAATCACAAGTTATTATGAAACTCACTTTGTCAGTGCTTGTGTATTTGAATTTGAGTCTCTGATGAGCTACTAACACACACACTGTGAAATAACACCACCCGGTCAGTTTAGTGTGGGCTGCTGGCTCTGAACTCTTGTGATGCCCCTTCTTACGTCACATGGGGCAAGCTAAGCTAAGGATAGGCCTGGACCAGATGACAGATGACTGCTGAGGTGGAGAAGCAGAGCTGAAGAGTCCTGCATCAGTGCTGCTGTTGTCGTAGGGAGGAGTTTACCAGCGTTTCTTAAACTTTTGATATTAATTGGATTTATCTTCAATCTTGCGTCTCAACTCACCTGCTGTCATCAATAATAAACATCATTTTAAAGTTACGAAGTATGTAGACATACTTCCCTGCTGTATTTCTGCCTTCATATTGGCCTTTTTTGAGTGTGGATGAAGCTGCTACAATATTAGTGTCAATCTGATCAATCTGAACTCTATTCAGAAAACAAGCATTTTAAAAGTGGTTTGCTTGTCGTCATGGGGACGGACCTGGAAATGAATGAATTCAAACTTGATAGGACTTCAACTTAAGTGTTATTTAATAAGTCCTGCATGTTTGACTCTGGATGTTTTCTCTGCTGGACAAAATATGTGCTGATGAAGAGTGGAAGATGTGATTAAGAGCTCCTCCAAACTATGATTTCCACAGTTAGTTTGTACATTTTGAGTGTTAATGATGCAGAATGTGTCAGAGCTTCACTGTTAAAAATGTCCTTTATTTCAAACATGTTAGTATTATCAAACAGCACGTACTTGATCTTGTCCATGTACTCCTGTGTGTTCTGGTTGGTCATGTTGGACGGGCTGATGTGCAGCTTGAAGTCGGGGCCGAAGTACTCGAAGTAGTCGTTGTACGGCAGCTCTGCAGGACAAACATCGGGGGGGAAGAAGTGAAGTGTGTGAGCCAGCGTGGGAAGATTTACACACCGGGGATAAAACAAAGTGTCAAATTATCGGCCGTTTGGAAAGAAAAAAGGAGCGATAACACACCTGTTAATATGATTTACTGAGACTTTACAACCTGCAGTGATCCTGGCGGAGGAGGGGGAGGAGGACGAGTGAAGGGGTGGGTGGGGGGGGGGGGGGGTGAATTGAAATGAATGGGGAGTTCAGTTAATGTCCTGAAATTCCATTAAGAGAAGCGCTGGCCCATTCGACAGGCTGTGATTACATCCTCGCTCTTTATGTTACACACATTCAGTGGAAGAGACAGCCTGCTGAGTCAGGAGGAGGTAGCAGCAGGTCCGTCCCTCACCTCAGCCCCCCCCTCCCCCCACGACACCATCGGGCTCGACAGTCACAAGCACGCAGAGACGCTTTCATTCAAACATCTTCCAAAGTTTTTATTCTAAGTCGATGCTCGTTATTATTAAAAAAAAGACTAAATTCTATCTAATATAAAATCTACACATGCTTTGTGATTCTCTTAATAGAATGAGCTGGTGGTCCATTGAATATGAGACATAATTGAATCATTTTTTTTAACACTTTTCACTGATTTCAATTCAGTTTTAAGCCTTCAAAAAATCTGATGACGAGAATGAGTTTGGTCCCGGTGGAACTTTAATGCAGTCATTCAATATTAATCATCAAAGCACCGGGAGACTGCTGAGCCTGGCAGCTGTCATAGAGAAAGGAAGAAAAAAAAACACTCATTTGTGCTCTCAAATGAAGAATTTGGGCACACCAAGTGAAAGACTACATTTTTACTAGGGGTGGGTAAAAAAAATCCATTCTCAGATGAATCAGGAAGTGGATGATTCTGCATGGACTGAACGGAGAGCAGCAGCCAGACAGTGTACAGTCTGCATTCATCTTCACAAAAGGCAGCGGTTGCAAACATTTTTTGATTTAATGACTAAATAATGACCTTCGTGAGATGAATATGTCTACTGCGAACTTTCTATGCAGAGCAGTAACACATGAGAGCAGCTGACCAACACACACTGCAGCATTAAACTACTTAAACCAACACTGAGGTGAAGAAAAGAACTCAGTGATGACTTTCAGCAGAGAGGCTGCTCTCCACTGCTGGACACATGACGTTAATAACAACACAGCAAAATGCAGTTCACTTTTTTAAATTAAAAGGTTCTTATCTGCCAGTTATGTATCATATTGTGTTTATATAAATGTTTGTTTTATCATCACACGTTTGATAATGATGTCATGTTTAAGTGATGTCAAAGATAACACAGTTTACTTTAAAAGGTGAAAAATCTGAAATATATCCACGTATCTTTGTTTAAAATCAAAACAAGGTTGTCTAATCAGTCTGCTCCTACACACAGTACCTAGCTCCTGAGGTAGAAAGTGACATCAAAAAGAATCCCAACCGGTTCTGCCTGAGGTTTCTTCCCATTATTCCATGCCGCTGTCTCAAAGTGCTGCTCATGTTGGAATGTTGGGTCTCTTTGAATTAAATGAAAGAGTACAGTCTAGACCCGCTCTATGTGGAAAGTATGTGGAATCTTTATAAATAAAGATTGATTGATTGGAGAATAGTGTGGATATGCTTCTGTTTTCAAATGCTGGCAAAAACTATTTATCGCCTCTTTAACATTCTTTGACATTTGAATGAGTGACAAACCGTCAGGGATGTCTGTGTCCAGAGCCACGGACGTCTCGTAGGTCCAGCAGCGGGCCACGTTGCGGATGGTGTATCCTCCTCCGCCCAGCATGAGCAGCGGGAGGTTGAAGGACTTGATGTACTCCACACACTTGGCATGTCCTGGTACAAAGAAGAGGCACAATATAACACTTCCTAACAAACTGAGTCATGCATTGAGTGAGTGTGAGTGTGTGTGTGAGTGTGAGTGTGTGTGTGTGTGTGTGTGTGTGTGTGTGTGTACCGCGGATGGTGAGGTTAAAGCAGCCGAGGCGGTCTCCTGAGAGAGAGTCTGCACCACACTGGAGGACCACAGCGCTGGGTTGGTACATCTCCATCACTTTGGCCATCACCTGTAGGAACACAGAATCACACTCACTCAACTGTTGGAAACTACTGTGCAGATTTAAGTCTCATAACCTTTAAATAATGTGTGTAGAAACACTGGAATGAAAAGGATTAAAAAAGAAACATTTCTTCCAGGAGAGCTGCATCAATCAGATCATTTGAATGTTGAAAATATCTGTTATGTGCAGTGAAATGTAAAAAGACTGTCATTTTTTGTCATTTCCATGGCGACAGAGTCACTCACAGGCTTGAAGATCCGCTCATACGACTCGTCGTCGATGCCATCCCGCAGAGGGAAGTTGACAGCATAATATTTTCCTTTTCCAGCTCCAATATCCTAAAAGAAAAAGTGGAGTTGAAAAACAGAAAAACACATCAATCACTAAATAATTAGAATATCACAGATTATTATGTTGCCTTTAAATAAATAAATAAACAAATAAAAATCATTTCATCCACTTCTACTTCAGCCAATCAAATGTTTTGCTGTTTTCATATAAACATCATGACCTGTGACTAAGGCCGCATGTACATGTACATGTGTATTTTTGAAAACAGGATCTTTCCTCCTTCATTCTTTAAAGAAAAAAAACAAACATCCCATACAATAAAGTACTACTTTAAAAAAAAAAAAACACACACAATTGTAGCGCTGTCAGCAATATAACTGGCCAATCAGAAGCCTGAAAAAAAGCTATTTCTGATATGGTCTCTCTAAAACACAGTTTGCATGTTGATGAAAGGCTAAAAACACACAGAAGAATCTCTGTTTTCAAAAATACTTGTGTAGGTGTGGACCAGTTCTAAATGAGGAGGAAGGATGAGGATACCCTGAGGTCTCCGGTTCCAGGGAAGTACTCCCCGTATTTATGGAAGGAGACAGTCATGACCCTGTCTGTGGTGTAGAAGGCCTCCTCCACTCCATCACCGTGGTGGATGTCTATATCGATGTAGAGCACCCTCTGGTGGTACCTGGGAGTGAAGGACAAGACACACGTCATCACTGAGGTCTCTAATGATTTCCAGCACACAGTGATAGACATAGAAATGGAAATTGCTGACTTTACAGTGAGTTTGATGAAGCTGTTGGTCAAACTCACTTGAGCAGCTCCAAGATGCCCAGCACAATGTCATTAACGTAGCAGAATCCAGAGGCTTCGGACTTCTTGGCGTGGTGGAGTCCTCCTGACCAGTTCACTGCGATGTCAGTCTGCTGTCGGTTCAGCTTCACTGATCCAGCTGCAACGAACACGACACGTTACGTTTAATGACTGTGTCACTTAGAGATGAAACATGACTGATACTTTCTTATTTATGTTTGGATATAAAATCACTGTGACATTTACAACACACATTACACATTACCAAGCAAACCAAGTGGTCTGATGATTGATTGATTGGTGTTTTACAACAAAATTGTGATGAGTAACAGTAAATATCTTATGTATCATGCCTGATTAATATGTGTATTTACCATTTTCAGTAGTTAGGGTTAGGTAGTAGTAAAGAATGAAAAAGAAGAAAAATAAGAGGCTGAATTTCAAGTCCTGCAACTATCGAAAATAAATAAATATTATTATTATTATTGTTTATTATTATTAATATAAGCTACTAAGTATTACAGGGTATAGTGTTTTAGGGCATGGAGGGACATTATTTTAACATACTCTGAGGTCACCTTTTTAAGCAGCAGACTGTGGTGAATCTCAGGGAGAATCCTGCTATTGTCTGACAATGTTTATATTTATTGTGTAGACTAAAGCTTCTGAAGACTGAAGGTTTCTGTAACTTTTCAAAGAATCACCCAGCAGCAGTGCAGAGTACCTACATCTTAAGTTTTCTGACATCTGAACCCAGCAGGTGACTTTATTTCAGAGGAATACATCATTCCACCAGACTACTACACCACAGGAATAATGGCAGCCAGCTGGCCAGCCAATAATCCTTCCTCCATTACTATGTAATGCCAGATCGTTAACAAGATAGATAACGTGGTTTGGAGGTTTAAAAATGTGCAGCAGTTATTGAGGTATTCTAAAAGATTCAGATTTCAAAAGTATGGTAATAAAAATCATTTTATTGATGGCAATAAGTTCTGAGTCCCAGCAAGGCAGCTAGGACATGCACACACACACACACACACACGCTTGTCTTTATATCCTTGTGAGGACACTCATTGACATAATGCATTCTCTAGCCCCTTACCCTAACCTTAACCATCACAACTGAATGCCTAAACCCAAATGTTACCCTAACCTGAACTTAAACCTTATTTTAACCTTTAACTTCAAACCAAGTCTTTACCCTCTAATTGCCCTTTGATGTTGTGAGGACCGCCCAAAGTGTCCTCACAGCACTGGGTTTCAAATTAAATTTACACACACACACACACACACACACACACACACACACACACACACACACACACACACACACACACACACACACACACACACACACACACACACACACACACACACACACACACACACACACACACACAGAGTCTCCTCCAGCTCCAGCAGCCCTGCTGTAATGAATAATGACAGTGATTTATAAATGCTATGAATGATGAGCCTGTTCTAATAATGTTACACTCATTTGTTCGACTAATGAAACACTTTCAAATGTGACATGTTCTATTACTGAATGTTAGACAGAAAAAAATGTGAGTAGTAAGAATGTAGCTTCATCTACTGTATTGTAGTAAGTCGTCCTATTAAAAGTGCCAGCCTGTGTGATATGGTCACATTACAAGCTGCTGATGGTCCTCCTTTGTGTCCCTTGACTATCTGTAGTGACTGTGTTGTATATCATGTGGTAAGTTCTCCTGGAATACACATGAGTCAGCATGAGTTTGATGACAGTGATCGGCTCCTTAATAATCACGCATCCCTAGCTATTGTCTTATATGAACTTACCAGCAGAACCACCAGCAGAGAGTTGGCAGAACTCAAACAAGCCATCAAACACAGGACAGTCCTCTCCAACATTGACTGCAACATGAAAACAACAACAGTTCAGTTACTGATGGGAGAACAACAATCTCTCAGTCAGTAAACAATCTTGTATTAGCTCACTGCTCACATTATCAGCCCCAAATGTTGTAGCTAGACAACAATGAAGAACTGCATCTAATACTGGTGGATAGTCAAGACTAGTGTCAATCCTTTAATTATACTTTAAAATCATTCACATTCATATCTAATAGCCATCACCTTTATTTGCAACCTGTTGATCATTCAGAGCCCAGCTCTAACTCGCTTCAAACTTTAACTAACGTAACATTAGCTCAGCTGCCAGAAACTGATCTGATATGGTCATAGCAGGCTTCACTGAATATAATGACACTTTTTAATTACACTGAACAAAAATATAAACGCAACACTTTTGTTTTTGCTCCCATTTTTCATGAGCTGAACTCAAAGATGTAAAACATTGTCTATATACACAAAAGACATATTTCTCTCAAATATATTTCACAAATCTGTCTAAATGTGTGTTAGTGAGCACGAGATAATCCATCCCACCTCACAGGTGTGGCATATCAAGATGCTGATTAGACAGCATGAATATTGCACAGGTGTGCCTTAGCCTGGCCACAATAAAAGGCCACTCTGAAATTTGCAGTTTAGCTTTATTGAGGGGGTCTGGGGGGGTCAGAAAACCAGTCAGTATCTGGTGTGACCACCATTTGCCTAACCCTAACCTTTAACCCTAACCCTACTAACCCATCTCCTTGGCATAGAGTTGATCAGGTTGTTGATTGTGGCCAGTTAACGATATCCAGCAACTTCACACAGCCATTGAAGAGGAGTGGACCAACATTCACAGGCCACAATCAACAACCTGATCAACTCTATGCCAAGGAGATGGGTTAGGTAAATGGTGATCACTACTTACAGCGCTGCATCTGCTTGCTGAACTCAGACATGTTGTCAGGTCGTATGGATCGGAGGAACTTGATGTAGTCGTCGCTGTGATATTTTGTCATCTCCTCGGCCGTGGCTTTGTGTGGTCTCTGCAACACGAAATAAATGTGTTGAGTGGAAACTGTGCCAGAGAGGAGAGAGAGACTGTTGTTACATCGTATAGAGTGGTTCCAAACTTACATAGATCTCCATTTTCCTGTACAGTCCATAGTTCAGAAGCAGGTTGTGAGTCATCCGGATGCGATGTGGTTTCATTGGATGTCCCTGTCCATAGTAATAATTTCCTATGTCACCTGTGAGGGAAACCAAAACAGGTCAAAGACAATAACCATTGTCTGTTAAAAAGGGTTGACATATATAACATCACATCATAATATTTCTAACCAAATCCCTCCATACTGGTGATGTGATGACTATTAGAAGCTGTGTAGGGCAGCAGCTAAGGATTACAGTCATCACTGACTAGCTATCAGTATTAATGGTTTAGTATATGAAAGCCATGATTCAATCTCTAAATGTCTAAGATGTTAAATATATGAAATGTACTGTAATATATTACTTGTCATATATTTTTTTTTTATTGTTTATTTGCTGTTGTTTTATTGTATTGTATTTTTTTTATCTGTAAAGCACTTTGAGCTTGCCTTGTATGAAAGGTGCTCTATAAAGTGTATCATTATCATTATTATTGTATATGATAAAGAAACACAAGCAAAAAAGAATCAAACCTGTGAAGCTGAAGCAAAACAATGTTTGACATGTTTACTTTAAAAATGACTAAAACAATGAATCAATTAACAAAACTGTTGCCCACTAGTTTTCTCTCAGTCGACTTATTGATTGACAAATATAATTATTTTATTTAACTGCTGCTTTATGGAAATATGAGATTTTGATTTCTCATGTAGCCCATTTTATAAGCATGTTTATTTTATCCATCAACAGTTTCTCAACAGGGATTATACATGTATTATATCACAATATATCAACATAGTGATATTAAATGACCATGATACCCATGTTACCAGCCCCTTTCACATACCCACGATCATATTGGTGGGAAAAGTGAAATTGGCGCACCACTTAACTCTTTTATGTGTCCATATACAATGAATACAATCAATGCAAGGTGATGTTAGTTATACTGAATTGTTATGTGTGCTGAGACGTATCTCAAACAATTTGGTCAACATTAGTGTGTATAAAAAACGTGCAGACCATTGTGATGTCATGCTCTGCTGTAAATTCATAGCAAAGCCAGCTCAGCAGATACTGTGACTTATTACGTCCTCATTGACCTGAACTGCTGAGTATAAAAATAAGCTATTGCTTGGGGGGGGGGAGGGCACGGGTACGTTTTGTGGGTCATGATGGTTTCCTGTTCATGTGGGTGTTACGCATCGCTTAGACCCGAGCATGCTGAGAGTCAAATAGCTGCACATCAAAGCTTTATTACTTCAGAATCAACTTTCTGGGTCCAAGTTTCGGATACTTCCCGTTTATCCGTCCAGGTCCACAGAAAAAACGAAACCTGGATCATGATTGTTTTTATACACCTCAAACTACAATGTCGCCCATAAAGTTGGAATAAAATATGTTTTACCTCTTTCCATGAAATGATTGTGAAAATGTGATTTATTCTTGATAGATAAAGTGTATATATTCTCATTGAATTGTATTGATCAATCTCATTGCACCTGGTCAAAGGTGATTACTGATGTGTATAAATAGAAGATAAAAAGAAGAATGTGTCTAAAAACTAAATTATTCCAACTTTATGTGCGACCATGTATGATGACAAACAGTAGTAGTAGTTAAGCGAATGACCACACTGAAGTTAGATTCCAATTCAATGTTAGGGGCAAAGCTAAGGGAAACATTAATAATGATATTTAGTGGCTTTCATGTGTTTTTTCACCACTTGCACTTGAAAGCAAAAGCCTCATCTTTTGCTTTCACATATAAGAAACCTTTGTTTTGCTTATGAGAAGTGGAAAAAAGAAAATTTCACTTTGCTTTCTTTTTTTTTTAACCCAGAACCAGGTCCGGACTTGTCTTATTATTATTATGATTATGATTATGATTATTATTATTAAGATCCAACAAGTACAAGTATAGTGGGGAAACATCAGTGAATTTGACCTGTTTTCCAGTTTCAGTTTTCATATCTAGATTAAAGGTTGAATGATTCTATGGTGTCTGGATATAGAGGGAAAGCAGTGAAATCTCCCTTTTTCTGTCAAATCCAAAATACAAGTTTGACATCTGACAGTGGGTTAACAGCGTGAAGGCTTTTGCTGCCATGTGTAAGTGTAACGCTCTTTCATGAGTGTAAATGTTGGAAACACAGAGTGTGTGTCGCGAAATATCATTATTTATGTCTCCCTTAACTTCCCCCCTTGACAACGAATCGAAAGCTAACTTCAGCGTCGTAAACACTTTCAAGTTTAGCTAGATACGACATTGTAACCATTAGTGAATTATTACACTCCCACTCTGTTCACGTCAGGTGCACACACACACACACACACAACACAAGCTAAAGTACACTACACTTTTCTTTTTTAAACCATTCAACATACAGGGTGATACTAGTTAGCAGCATTAGTGCTACATAAGCCATGGTTATTAACGGCAGCAGCGAGCTGGCTCGTTAGCTGCACTAGCTAGCGTTAACCAGCGGTCACCAGCTAACCACAGCAGCTACGCGGGCTAGCCTGCCAGATGCCTCAATAAGGGCTCTTCATTCAGAGAGCAGGGTGTCCCATACCGTCGTAGTAGTAGCACACCTTCTTCTTAGTCCCTCCCGCGGTCGTGTAAGCCATGTTTGGAGCACTTTTAGAAACAGTTGGTTAGTTTTCGGTAGGTAGGGAGATGGATGAATGAACACAGAGCAGAATACACGGTGCAGTTATAACAGGGAGGCGCTACTGTACAGGGGCGGGCCCCCGGTCACTTAGAAAGTGGCCCCCCGGCCTGACAGCACAGAGGATGGGACAGAAGGGTAATGTGGAACACTTTGCAATTCTGACTTGTTTAGCTTATTTACATCTGAATCCAATCCAATATTTTATTTTGTTTTATATATTATCAAAACTAATATCATTATGAAATCCCTGAGAAACATCTCAGGGATTGTACTCAAAAGGAACATGGCACTTATATTAATATTCCTCATGCTAAATCATTTAAAATATTTGTAGATTTTGTAATCTGGGACACTAGTTTTTAGGCTTAGAAATACTTTGATTTATACAGCACAGCCTCGTCTGCCAAAACGTTCTGAAATGTGCACGCCCATATTTGGTCATTTAATCTCATAAGCATACAGTTTTTTAGGTTAAAAAACTAGTAGGCTGTATGTACACATGCAATTTTAAACAATATAACTTACACAGTACGCATATACTAGTTACCTTTAAAATAATTGAATAGGAAAAAGAGATAAATGCACTGGAGTTTAACTGTCCCACATTAGTCAATGTCCCACATTACCCTAATCCACCCTACTATAGGTACATAGTATTATTCATTTACCCAGAAAAGCAGAGCAGATGGCTGGCAGAACAGTTGTATAGTGCCAAGTCTTTTCTAGAAAAAAAAGTATCAATACATGCTTTCCATTGTATGTGCACAGGTGATTAACACTCATTCCCTTTCTCATAACTAAGGCATGTGTCCACAAGAGCTTTATTTGTTGCTGTTGTGTACAGGCATACAACACTAGATGTCAGCACCCACTTTGTTACTACATTCATTGTAAAACATTATGGCCAATGTGTAAAAAATCTCAGGCAGCTGTTATATAACTTACCTCATGTCTCCTTGTTCCATACCTGCTGCTCAAGTTTTGCTTCATTTGCAGATAGTTAATGTTAAATAACAATAATAATAATATATATAAAAAACCTTTTTCTGCTTGGATATGTGTATGTGGAGGTACAGTTTTTGGACATAATCATAATTTTATCTGCTGTCAAATGACTAGATGTGTACAGTTTGTTGAATTGAAATATATGAGTGACAATGGGATGGATTACCATGAAATTAAGAATACACTATCATGCCCCCCACCCCCACCCTAGAATGAATTGTAAAAACCCTATCCCTTGACTTTTCATCTAGCGTCGCCATCAGGTAAAATTGGTCCTTTGGCTGTTGACCAAATACTCGGGAAAAAAAAAAAACTCAGAACATTACCATTGACCTCATGTGTACTTTATGTTTAGCACTAATCTGCAAATGTTAGCATGTAAGCATGCTAAACTAAGATGTGACCGTGGTAAACAATATACCTGCCGAGCATCAACATGATATCATTGTCATTGCGAGGATCTTTGCATTCTAATATATTAGTACATAGTTCAAAGTACTACTATGCCACAATACAGCAACTAGCTTGGCTGCAGGCCGAGAAATAGTTCCAGCATGTTGACTAACTCCCCTTAAAACCATGACTCTTGTCACTCTATCACTTAGAGAGTCACTTGGAGGTGTTTGTAGGCATATTTTTGAACTTGACTCTTGACTATGCTTACAGACAGGACTGGCCCTGACTATGTTAGATTGGGGCACCCCAAAAAGTGCAACAATAGTACTTCCAGTCCAACTGCTTCAGACATGAACCTGCTTGAGGAGACATGACAATCAAAATCAGCTGACAAATGTTTTCATGTTCTTTTAATTTAACCTTTTTTAACAACACACTTATGATACAGAATGACTATTTGCACAGAAACAGACACATTTTGCTTATCATCATAGAATAAACAGTTGGTTGATGAGAATCATCAAACCTTCTGATGATGATTATCATCGGATGACTCTTTTTTTTTTTTTCTTACTATGGCTTTTTGCCAGGTGTTTCACAAACCGATGTAAAAACTGTAGGTGGGAAGAAACAACGTACTTACAATAAAACACAATCTTGAGTCTTAAATGCTTTGAAGGTTTTTTGGACATGGTTCAAGTCAAGCGTGAAACACAAGATCATATTCCGAGGAGCCTGTTCTGTTTTTCAGGTTGGATGTTGTTTTGTTGAGAATTAAAGGAGGTCATCCTCTAATGGATTAATCATAGCGTGAATCGAAAATAAAATGCAGCGGAGAGAAAAAAACAACCTGCGATGGTCTTGAATAACAAGACAACAAAAGACGGCTAAGAGAAGAGCCTACAATGTTAGACGGCATCTTGATTGCACATGCAGTTTTGGTCAAATAAACAATGCGATGAAGAACAAATGAACAATTTTGCTGTTTGTAAGATGTCATTTTGTCATCTTTCAAGATGTTTCATCATGAAAAAAGCATCACACTTAAAGCTTATCTTAACAGCATGAATGTTGGTGTTTGATAGTCTTTTTAAAAAGCAACAAAAATAATCTCTTCAGTTAATCACACAGTTCAGTACTGGGCTTTTTCTTCACAGGGAACAATGACAGACAAGTGAATTCATTTGCAAGATCAAGTGCTTTGAACTCAATCCTTTAGTCAAACCATCAAACTACTTTGTGTTAATTTCACACACGTAAAAACGAACTAACATCAACTTTCTTTTTATATTTGGTCACAATGTCATTCTTGTATTAAATTCAATCAAAGTGCTATTGATATCTTTTGAGATCTCATAGCTTGGCATTTTGAAAAAAAACACCAATCCATGGAGTCTCGTAGGAGTTCAAAGCTCATCATGGCCAGTTGAATGTCCTACCAGTGATCTGGTAAAACTTCTGATTGAAGGGATGAAAGAACTTCTGCAATTTAGTCACCACTGACTGGTCCACCTCTGGATGGATGCGACCCTTGCTGCCTGCCAGGCACTTGTTGAAGACAATGTTAAATCGCAGACAGTAAAATCCTCTGGTGGCATTGAAGTATAGGTTGTACTGACTGATCCTCGAGGGCAGGTTGAGGAAGCGTTCGACAAGCTGCAGCTCCGGCAGCGGGTCGGTAATGAGGCGATCCCCGTCTACGATGTGGAACTGCTCCACGGGAAAGTACTTCAGCCAGCGTTCCAGGTGTTTGGTGTAGATGCTGGTGCGGACTGCTTTGTACTTGGTGTTCACCTCGCAGGTGTTCCCGTCGATGGCCAGCTTTTCAAACTTGTGGTAGGTTTTGTTTTTGCGCTCCTTACCCTCCAGCACTTGCGTGTAGTCGGACACAGCTCTGGTCGTGGGCTCACGGACGATGATCAGCAGCTTGATGGAGGAGTTCATCTTGAAGATGCGTTCGGGGACTTCCTCCGTAATGAAGTAGGCAGGGCTCTTCTCAATGGTGATCTGATAAGGGAAGGAGAAGGGCATTTTCTCCCTGTACCAGTCGATGCCCCGGGCGTAGTTTTGGTCATTGTCAAAGAAGTGGATCTCCTGCGAGGCCTTGACCACTGCCGGATGCAGATTGAGCATTTCCAGCAGGGCGCGGGTGCCCCCCTTGCGCACCCCAATGATAATGGCGCGAGGCAACTGCTGGACCAGGTTGTGCAGGCGGATTTGCTCTTTGGTGGCATTGCCCTTGCGTAGTTCATGCAGCAGACCACGCTTAAACTGTAGGGTGCGGAGAGGGATCTGCTCTGGCTCAGGGGGGGGCAGTCTGCTCTCGATGGGGCAAATGGGCTGAAGCCTGAAAGAAAAAAATCAAAAGACTGTTTCAATATATTTCTCTTCAAGATCTTCTTCATTAGAAAGATCTTTAATGTGATATGATGTGAAATGTTCGGATTGTTTAAAGCGCATTCCTTTCTGATTTTGGTCAACTCCATCATGCTACACACACAAAAAGGGTTTGTTAAAGGCTTGTTACATTAAGTCTGTGTTTCTGTACTTGTGTGTTTTGCCTGTTCAGCTACAATGGCTATTCATGTCAACACCAATAATGCAGCCTGATTGCATGGGTTGCAGTGTACACAGAACTATCCAGCTTATCAAGTTATTTTTGAGAGTCTCATCAAGATAAAATGTCCAGTGCCGTCACACTATTTCAGCCTATTTCCAATTCAAATCAAGTCGTTTCAAGAGTTTTGCAGTAATAAGTGTCAGTATCCAGTAAGATACTGACAAAAGATCAAGGAAAATGACAGTGAAACTAGAAAGAAACAATGTGATTTGTGTTGGAAAACAGCGTCACTGCCGGTTATTTTTTCACTAGTTTTTTGGTCTCAATAGACAAAAGCGACTAAAGATAAATTGATCATTTTTTGCAGTAAATTAAAAAGGACTGGACCTCAATGAAGTTGTTTTTTTGTGATGTACAGTAAGATAAACCATGACCAAAACAATAAACTTCACTGGGAATGTAATAATTATAAATAACTATAAGTAACTAAACTAATTATAACTATCCAACAAACTGAACTAAGACTGAAAATAAGGTTAATGAATCATTGCACTGATAAAAATATAATTTCATGGAAATCATGTGAAACAAAGGTTATCTCTTTTCAAAGTGACACTTACTTAATAACTTATATGCAGTTTTTCGCACTCCAAATCTACTCTGAATTTCCCTGAGTTATGTAAAAATATGGCATCATTTGCAAAAAACTAGCAGAACCTAACCTCATACACAGGAAACACTGCCTGACAGGAACAATTCAGGGTAAAGTGTTAAATGTCCATTGCTGCCAAAACTGTAAAAACATCTTCTTGACCCAAAACCTGCCAGGTTTTAATGTTTAGAGCAGCACTAACATTGTCTTATATTATCATTTCATGACTTAATCTCATTTAAATAAGGGTATTTCTCAGATAGTGACAGTGATAACTTACCTATCCAAGGTCCCAACCCTGGCCACAAGATAGAGGACACTTCCGATAGCGAGGCTGCCCAGAACGAAGAGCTTCTGTCTCAGCAATGCCTGCTGTTTGAATAGCATGGCCCTCCATCAATCTTCAGGACTGCGTCTTCAGCCTGCGGAGAGCAGAGCACATAAACCACTAATCACCAGGGGATGTTTATTAACACACACTCAATCAAGTCTTACAAGTGATTAAGCCGCACTCACACACGCCTGAAAAGTGCTGCAGTGCCATTAGAGGAAATGCTCACCCACCAAACACCACTTTGTAAGATGTACTTATTTATTTCTGCCAACCGCAGAGTCAGACTCCATCTAGTGTACGGGCAGCCCTCGTACTGTGAGGTTCCAAACTGAAATGTATGATAAGAAGTGTGGCCAAAAGTCGGTGTTGGTCAGTCCAACTCTGTCAATGCTGAGGTGGGAACACAAGTTAAAGCTGCACTTATCAATATTTCTATATGAACAATGGGTAAAAACGACTATATGTAATGCAAAAGGGGTCGCTCATCAAACCGCAAATTTACTCTTTTGGTTTTGGCATCAACTTTTTTTCCAGCTACAGCATCTGATAAACGTACAGAACATTATCTGCCCAGCACCAAACAGCAGACAGACACAGTTAGGTGAACATATAGTGGAGCATTGATGAACTAAAGAGACAACTATTCTTTCTCAGGAGTATCCGGAGTTCAAACAGCTGAAAGTGTATTGAGTAATTCTGTAATGCTAATGTTACTTTGTGTCTGCTCAATATGTAAATAAGCAGTTGTTTGCTATCACATCAGGGACTACTTTTAGATGATGATTACATAAATGTTGTGTTTACAGCGTAGGCCGCTGCCCTCAATGTACAAAAATAAAATTGAATGTGGCTTTAGAATTAAAAAAAGACATCAAAATAATTTTGTGTGCTTGAGAAGAAAAAAAACCCCATAAATAACCAAATTCTTTAACCACAGTTCCACCATTCATTTAGCTACATTTACTTTGTGGTCACTTGGACAGTGCAATAAGCTATCAACACCACACTGACATATTATCACCTTCTTAAGTTGTTATGGTGAACATGTTAGCAAAGGAGCTACAACATACACATTACACATAGTCATTACATATAGTCATTTTATCCCTTGCTGATATAAAGATATTGATTGGTGCATCTTTAATGTTACAGAAACCTTAAAATTCTACTTATGTAAGGGTGTATAATATCAAAACTCATTCTCTTTCCACCCCATCTGTTATTTCCCAGTCGGGCTCCTTGGAGCATTCTTTTGTTTTCTTCTATGAAAGACTTTAAAGCCTCAATCGCCAAAAATCTTAACGCTAATCTTAACAGATACATAAGAGGACTTGCAGAGAAAAATGTGTACGAGTTGTCACATTGTGTTGATGACTCTTGTGACCTCCAAAGAAAAATGAAAGAATTCATCTGTCCATCCAAAAGAGGGCACTGCATCCTCTTATATACAGATGGAGCAGAGAAATGTCTGTCTCATTGTAATTAAAGAGAAGACTATCTTAAGTTTTTTGCAGATCGATACCTGCAGTACTTCCTGCATTTGCAAGCTTACCACAGTGTGACTGGCTAAATCACATTATGGAATAACAGATCCATACAGAATCCGTAGCTCTATTACAAAAAGGGCCAACTGCACTCTAATCCAGCCTTTTAAACTGCCTACCATTACTGATAGAGGAGATCCTCTCGACCATCTCATAAACAAGTGGACAGAGCTTTGACCCCAGTGAGACTGGAAAACATTTCAGTCATATTGCCTCATGGTGACTTCTGAAGGGAGACCAGCAGAGCAATTGCACTTTCGTCAGTCTGACAAAGCAGAAGAATATAGCCGGTTAGCCAGGGGCCAGCCCCGTGTTTGTGGAGTCCCATTTAGAAAAGAAATGTTTTTCATTACAGGCTGTATCTCTGAAACAAGTGGGAGCTATAAATTCAATAGTTTTCAATGGAAATAAAGTCTGCTCCATATTTCTAGTGGTCAGAGACACTATCTATATACTAGCTTAAAGTAATCCACATTTTCTCCGTGTGCCATTCATATCAAGAACATTTTCAAAACAGGAACTGTTGCACTGTAAAACATTGAAAAACGACTTTGACTACTGTTTCTCCTGACTATCAGTGTTTTTTGGTGTGTCTGTATTCTGAGATGGACCATAGAGAGGTGACAGTAAACGAGGCGATAGGAGACTGATATTCAACAAATATCCCTGTGACACTGTGCTCATAATACTATGAGCCATGATGCCCCTATTTCTCACTTTTAAAATCTAAACTTTCAAAATAAATTTTGACTTTAACCTTCTTCCAAATTCTTCCATAAATGGCCTCCGGTCTAATGACCTGGCAGCTAAGTGTTCACTAAAGAAGCTTTAGCAAATACTGAAATTGCTGTACATCTGACCTTTCCACTTACTATATGTTATACAGTATGTCTGTTATACTACATTTTAGCCATTATGCCATCGTTTCCTCACTTTCCTCCAACCCAGTTATACCAGCTACACTTTTCCAATCTAGTAAATATAGCCTATGCAGTTTGCGATGCTAACAATGGATCTTTTAAACAACATGACCATAAGAAAGCTTCAACTTTTTAATCCTCTACTCTACATTTTGCCGGCTAAAATGACATCTCACATTCATCAACTGTAGTTAGCTAGCTAATCCACATTAGCTCCAGAGTTTGCTAGAAAAGCCTAGCAGCCTTTAGCGGCTACGGTTAGCATAAAACCGATGGAGTTTTCAATATGTGTTTGATGAATACATACATGATGTTATAATAACTTAGTGCCATATAATGATGAGAAATTATGACTGAAATAAAAATGACCCACAAAATGATTGTTGTTGATATATATTCCCGAAAATAAAGTTATTGGGTAGGTAATATGTTAGTTAGCCAGCCGTGCTAATGTTAGCAGCTTGTATTAGAGTTGACTACACTGTTTATGCCATTTTTTGCACTTTTGCACATATAGGCCTGTATTTGTTTTTTGGAAAGGCGTATAAATAAAAGGCTTGAATCTCCTCATGCTTTAGATAGACGCTCACTCATAACACTTCAGGCATGAATAGAAATGAGTTTGATAGATCTGCAGTGCCTATTGTTCATTATTGGACCATCACTGAAACTCTTTTGTTCCGATATAGAGTCTTTGACCTACAGAGATTCACGGCAGCTCTCACTAGATATTGTTCTGTTGCACTAATGAATAGAGAGTACCACTTGCTGCATGGTCTTTATGACTTATTTATAAGCATACACAGAAATTAATTGTTCGCCCTGTCAAGGAGGTACAGCCAGAACAGCTGTGCTAGGCCGTGAGCACAGGAGGGGGTCTGTACACAATTATCAATTATGAAGCAGTTATTTTCATAAACTGTGCACCAGGCCAAAGCCTCTACTTTTGTTTAAAGAGGTAAGAGAATTTACAGGGGCCCCAGCTGAGTGTACGTGCATATTTAACAGTGCCACACACCACTAAGATGTTGATGTAAAAATTATAGAATAATTCATCTACGATGCTTTAGGGAGAAAAACACCTTCTTCTAAAACACCTCTGCTTCCATCTGGAAAGATCACTCCTGAAAGGAAAGGATAAAAGTTATTTGTCTTGTCTATAAAGCAGATTCTAATTCACTGTGACCTAAATAAACTCTGCTGTTTTCTCCTCGTAGGGCTTCAAGACTGAGGGATGTTTTGATCGAACAACCAGGGGGTAGCAGCATCGCTCGGAGAGAGAAAACACAAAATAGTGACAATCTTTTCCTAAAATGCCAGGCATGATGCAGTGAGTGCACAGATCCTAGGCAAGGGAAATAAAAATTTGCCTGCAGATGCTTTAGATTCTAGCACACCGTCTGTAACAGTCTTGGATAGAATTCCTCCCTGCAGGGCACAGGGTGCTTGATCAGAAAAATCAAATAGCACTTGAAAAGTTTCTCGCTGTGCGAAGAAAATCTTCTGGTGAAGATACAGTTTAAAACGTCTGCAGGAGAAGCTGACATGAACACGGGAGATTTGCAAGAGAGCTCTGATGGAGCTTAGTTTACAGCTCCACACATAACACGAAAAGACTAATGCTGTGATAGCACCCTCCCTGGAGGCTGCAGTGTTCATAATACTAAAGTAAGAAAACAACACTAATGATTTTACTGTACTGTGCAGCCTTATCAGTAGTGAACCAAAATGTAAAGTTTGTCCTTTGAGTGACAGGTAATTAGTTCTTTAAAATGAATAGTTTCATGTTTTTTAGGACTTGCTTTTTGCTTTATTCCCAAGAGTTAAATGAGAGGAAGAAATCACAGGTGGTGCCGTCTGAACTTCATTGCAATTTGCTGAAGAAAATGTGATATGTACACATTTTAACCTGGTTGCACTTGACAAAAACATTGACAGGAGTTGAATATGAAACTGAACAACAATTCCAAAGTTTGTCCAAAATGGAAAGGGTTCATCTGCTATGGACCATGACTTCCATATCATAACATGTCTGTTCTTTAGAGCATGGTATTTAATTTGGAAAGTTAAGAGTATTCCACAGATTATACTGAGATATCATGTATCCTGAGATATTTTTCCCTAAGCAATTTGCTCTTTACATAAGATAAAGAACTTAGGAAAATGTCATCCACTCATGCTGCTACACACACATTTACTCTATTTTATGTGCTGTGTTTTATTTTATTTTATGTTGCATGTTTTATTCAATGTCCTCCTGTGTTTTTATGTTTGCACCACAAAGTAGCAATTTTAATTTTGTTGTATGCATATACAATGAGTATAAAGGCTATCTATCTATCTATCTATCTATCTATCTATCTATCTATCTATCTATCTATCTATCTATCTATCTATCTATCTATCTATCTATCTATCTATCTATCTATCTATCTATCTATCTATCTATCTATCTATCTATCTATCTATCCTCACTTCTTTCTAACTCCACACCCCCAGATTATTTTTACTTTTCAAACTTCTGACCCACCTGACACTGACAGTGACATCACTCGAGTCAGTTTATCAGATTTCAGATACTACTTTTTTCATATTTGCAGTATTACTCCCCAACACCTGGAAACACATGCTGATGTATACAATCATTGAAATGTTTGGACTGATTTAGAAAAGGGTCACATGGTGTCCATAGATACCTGACCTTGAATATCCATGGCAAATTTCTTTTTAAAAAGGTCACTATATTTAAGGATAGCATGTCATGGAAGTGTTGGTCAATGGGGGATTTAAGACTTCATTGTGGCAATAGACAAAAAGTCAGTGGATCACAGTTTCATTAGTAATGATTTAATCATGTGGCGATGGGGTGTTGAATTGAAGTCACTACATGAACTGAATTGAAAGCCCATAATTAATCAATATAGCCCAGTAACACTGTATTTTTACACTCCTTTTATCCACCCAGTCTGCCGTGAGCGTACGCTGTAGAACTCTTGAAGTCTCTTTAATGATGTTTAGTGCATTTTAAAGCAGCGATGCCAAAAGTGCCCATCGTAAGACTTTTAAAAATTCTAGTCCACAACAACAGAGATCATCCTCCTCTCATTCTTTTTCTCATCTCAGCTCCTGACCTTGGCGTGTCTCAGATCACCAAACTTCCCTCTGCTGAAATGAAAAGCGGGTACTTTCCTTTTTCTCCCTCGCAAAAAAAAAAATGTGACCGACATGTGTCGGGAGCGATCAATCATAAGTGAGCTGGCAGCCTTCGGGGCTGACGGGCTGAGAACGAACGCTGCAGAAAACGCCCCCCCAAAAAAACACTGAGCGATTAGAGAAATGCTGACTGGCCTTTTTTTGTGTGTAATTAAAAACAGTGAAAAGTGTTGCTGTTTACAGCACTGATAACATGTATAATTAATTTCCAAATACTGGAATGTGGAATATATGAGCTTCATTTGAGCTTGAAGTGTATATTTACGGTGACACTGCATAAAAACCTCTTTAGTTATTAAGGCATTTGATGTGCTGTGCTAATAATCTGCACTGCTCATTTCTAGAGGAGTACACGAGGGCAATGGTAAAAATAGATCACTGCAGCTCAGCGCTCATTAGCTTCTTTCCTATTCTGTTCATTCATTGTATTACTAAAAAGAAAGTTATTGAAATAGCAAAGATCACCAATCCCTTCATCTCTCCACACGCACGCACGCACACACACACACACACGCACACACACATACTTTAACTGTCTGGTCTGGAGACTCAGTCATGAGGACAGCTGCAGTGGTGATAACAGCTGGGTGGTGTGACAGGAAAACCATAGCAGGGACTTGTGCCATATTGCGCCTCGATCTATCAAGTCATTTTCTACACTTCACATAACTCACTGAGGTTTTGCTGTTGCTTACAAGCTCATCACTGGCCTGCTGCTTCCCTCCCCCACAAAAGACGGAATAGAAACGAGAAAAGGACATGATCAGGTTCTGTTTTCTATGTGAATATTGTGAAGTTGACTCAGTTCCTTCCTGTGTTACTGTTTACCAGATATAATGAGTATCTATTTATCTAGATCTATCTATACATCTATTACAGCTTGGATCTGGAGCCGTCCATGTGTAACGAGGCCCAGGACCTGATCAAATCATATAGGTTGGGTAGCGCTCCATTCTTTAGAGAGGAGTTTTATCAGCTCTGATCAGGTCGTGTGTCATCATCATCATCATCATCAGCATCATCATCATCATCATCATCATCATCATCATCATCATCATCATCATCTTCACAGGACAAAAATGTGTTTCTCTAAGCCAACAAAAAGTGTTATTTGTGAAATCATTGTGTCACCAGGGTCGGTGGTCTCTCTCTCTGTTTGGGTCTTTACAGCTGGACCACATTTGGGATCAGGTCTGACAGTCCTCTGCTCACTTTCAGATCAGGTTTAGGAACACAATGTTATGTACGGCTGCAACTAACTGTAACTCATTTTATTATCAATTAATCTGTAGATTATTTTCTTGATTTAATCAGTTTGTTTTTTGGTCCATAAAATGTCAGAAAATGGTGAAGCTAATGTTCACTGTTTCCAAAAGCACAAGATGACATCGTCAAATGTTCTCTTTTAACCTGAACAGCCAAATATACTCGGTTTACTCTGACAGAGTAAGACCAAATAAACCAGAAAATATTCACATTTGAGAAGCTGGAATCTGAGAATTTGAAAATGTTTTCTTAAAATATGACTAATAACGATTGATCGACAATCAAAATAGTTGGCAATTAATTAAGTTGTTGGCAACTACTAATGAATCAATCAATCATTGCAGCTCTAATATTCTGTAGGTTGTGTTTTGTGTGTTTTGGATCAGGTCAAAAAGATTTTAATTCATTTAGGATTAAATGTTTGGAAGTTGGAATTTCTGAGTTCCCAGTTAGAAATTTCAACCGGAACGCTTCCTGAAGTCAGGATTCTTACGACTCGGAAAGTTGGATGAACCTCAACAGCTCCAACCTCAAAATCCAAGATGTTCCGCCCGTTCATCAACAGTGTGAAAGTTGTACTAACATCCTGTTTATTAGCACCTCTGTCTTATTAATGTCTCATTAAATCAGTCATACACACAGTACTGTCCAACTTCTATCTGTGGACATGTTGCTACACTATTTGTATGTGAAAATAAAACAAAATGCTTTTTTATCAACTGGTATTGCTATCAGTGGCTAACCTACGGTGGCCGACTAGGGCCAAACGCACTGCAACGGCCAAACGCGTCTCCGTTAAGGAAAACAGCTTCAAGTACAGAAACGATTCAAATGTACAAACTCAAACACAAGTCTAAACGAGGTGCAAAAAGAGAAACGTGTTGCAAATGAAAAAACGTGCTGCAAAAAACAAAGACAAATGCAGCATCATCAAACGCGCTGCAAATAGAGAAACGATGCAGAGCACTAAACGATTCAAACCAAGAAACCTCCTTCAAAAGCAAAACGCTTCATAGCCGATCACTGCTCCAAACCTGCAGGGGGCGCTCGGGATGCAGAGAGACAGAACAGCTGACTAACCTGGCTAGAACTGGTTTTCTGACTTCTAAACTGGAATGATACAAACTCAAGTGTGACGTCATTCCCGGCTCCAGCTTCCAACTTCCGAGCTAAACGGAACACAGCGTGACTGATTTAGTTAGTCATGCTGTGATAGCGATAGCATTATCACAACATTTGCACAATATCACCTTATAAACAGTTACACACTTATTTACAGTCATCAGACATGGTTCACGATTCATTTGGATCAGTTTTTTTGTCCAACTGAATGAATGTAATGCAATATTCAGTCTCCTTTCAAACCTGATCCACCAGCTACTGATAAAAATCTGTCTTTTTTCGCTTCTAAATGCTCCACTAAAACACTCTGTAGAGCGGAGGGGAACTGCACAGTTAGTGATAATTCTCTGAATGTTTGTCACTATGAAATATGTCACATATTTCCACATGCAGTCATTTGAGCCATTGTTAATAGTGATTAGAGCAGCTTTAGGTATGTCGTGCTCTGCCTCTGCCTCCATTATTGATCTGTAGGCCATCACTCATGTTAACCTTTGCACAAAATCTTAATGGATTAGCTTTGAAAACACTATTTGCAGCAAAGCTTACACTCATGCTAACATAGACAAACTGTCTTGCACACATGGATATAGCAGGTCAGCTAGTAGGTTGACCTGAAAGCGGATCCACGTAAAGCTAAACTCCAACTCAGTGAAGACTAAATGATTTTTGTGAACTTATTTAGGTTCAAGAGTTTGTGTTTCCTAGATGTCTTCAGCAGAGATAGTGTGTGTGCAGGATCAGTCTGAACAACACCAGCATTTTCCCCTAAAATAGTTGATTTTTTTTTTTTGGGACAGTGCACACAGCTGACTGATGGACTCCTCATCTCTTATTTGTGTCAATCGCTACAGTCTACTTCACACAGCCTTACAAATATTATCCTCTGACAGAACCGGTGCACACTCCGAACATTGTCTGCGATCACGGATGACGTTATCTGTTCATCGGAGACATTTACATGTCCAAAAAAAAACAAAAAAACGTAATGATATGCATTTGGCTCTTTGTTAGTGAAGCTAAATCTTATGGAGACAGACAGCGGTGGCGGTATAGCTCTCAATGCTGGAGTTGAGTCAGCTGAGGATATTGTAGAGGAAGAGGAGAGAAGGGGAGACAGAGAGAGAGAGGGCAGAGCATTGATGAATAATTCACCACTATGTGCTTTATTATTGTTATTGATCTTTGCTTATGCACAAGGGAATGATTGTGCTGTTCAGCTTAGAGCTCCACCCTCCTCCGACCTCCACTGCACTCCTCTCAACCACGCTTCCATTTTGTGATATTACACCTACATTATTTAGCAGCTGTTGCTGCAGATCCCTTTGTCTCAATATCTATGCTGTAGTTATCTTATCCTGCATTGTGTATTTATTATATACAAAAAGCATCTAGGTAAGAAATATACACAACACCTGAATGTGTACATGTGCATCTCCTGTACACTTTGCTGTGTAATACCTTTACTTTGTTTATCTTCCCATACCTGGAAGTCAACTTTACCTACACTTAAAAGTTTTTATGATTCATCAAAATGAAATATATTACCATTTATATATGTTGCTTGGAAATCAGTTTAACTACTGCTAGCATGCTTCTAGCTGTTGAGGCAGGTTAGCAGTGAGCTACTATGTTAGCGACCTTTAGGCAAGCATCATCTACTTAACGATATGTGGTTGAACTTTGGTGCACCAGGCCTTTAAAGTACCTCATTTAGAACCTGTTTATTTAGGATCCAGTCACATGACTAATGGACTTTGTTGGGCGGGTTACTTGAAAAGTGCAATCATTTATGCATATTACTAATTTAAATGATTTTAATTAGTCAACATATATAGTAATTAATTACATTACTTGTGACTTTACTTTCATTACTTGTGTGTCAGCTTTCTCAGAGGTGCCTATTAAACTTCACAATCTCAACATCCACATGTTACATCTTGTGTTTAATATATGAAGAAACACACAAAAAAAATGAAACATGGTTTTTAAAGTAGTATTTACTGACCAACGGCTAGCTTGTTGGTAACATGAGTAATAATAAGTAAAGTAATACAATTACTCTTACAATGAGTAAAAAGTACAATGAAGATGTTACACTGTAAATCCACAGTTATTTACTGTGAATATTACAGTATAGTACTTTGTATTAAGCCTAAAATCTCAGTAACACAACACACTACTGTAGAAAATCAGATAGATATTCATAATACTGCAGTAACCATCCTGCCACTGTAGCAGCTGGGTTTTCCTTTTTGCAAAGGCAATTGCTAATTTGAAGTTTATTTTGTAATATTTTCTCTTAAATTCATGGAGTAAATTAAAGAACTTCAGCATGATCTTGCCTCCTCGTGATTCTTGCAGGATGTTACTTTTCAGTTTGTAAATGTGTCTCAATGTCAGAAGTGATTGCACTGATGCTATTGGTCAGTATTGGTGTACACAATGCTCTGTGCTATCATTTTTAAATATTGCAAAGTGTGATGAGTATAAGAGGAAACAGCCACAGTGAACTGGTGGACAGAGAGACTTTTACTACAGTCTGTGTGAGCCGGTGCATATCCAGTGTTCCATTAAGGGTAAACAACTGATTTTGTTCTGCTGTCCTGTCTGAGGGAACAACATTCTCCTCGTGCATCACAGATGTAACTGCAGCAGTTCACTATTCAGCATGGGTATTCCTGCCATATGGAAGGCCATTAGATTTCTGTAAACAAGTTATGTACAATCCCTGCACACAGTGAAAAGAATTAAATATGTGTGTTCTTGTTCAACAGTTAACAATAAATAATTGTCATTTAAAGAGTCGGTTCTGTTTGAAAGTTTCCAGCATTACATTAATAACTGTAATCTAATTTACTGTAAAATGTCTGGTGCTGTAATCCAATACACAGTAACATAGAATGACTGTGTTTCATTTCTACGTATCTATGTATCTATGTATGTATTTTATGACCATGTATTTTAATTTCTGATTTCCTTGTTATTGTGTTTTCTATTTTTTTTGTGAAGCACCTTGGATCAACCATGTTGTGTTTAAGGTGCTATATAAATAAAGTTAAAATTGGAATTTGAAATTCATTTTACAGTTACAATACATCATTCAATTCCTTGTATTTTATTTAATAGCTGCATACAGCGTCTGTAACTGTAGATATAGTATCTTTAAATGACTGTTTCATCAGTTTCTCACATTGTATGTTTGACAGAAGCTGTATGATTTTGGTACATTTCATACCTGCATCTCTTAAATGAAGCACACACTCTCTCAGCATCGTAACATCGAGTCACAACCTTGATATCGACATTTAAAGCTAAAAATTCTCCGAATAAACACACAATTGTGAGGAATCCCAAACCTGATTAGCTCTCTGGATGTACAGCTTTGAGTTGAGATGAACTCGTACGCGCCTCGTTTTCATCCCCGAACACAAGCAGCTAATTACTAAACCTAACAGCGAGCCCGTTGAGTGTTCTCTCTCCCAGGTCTGACATGACAGCACGGTGAATGCTGAGTAAAGTCTCGACTGCTGCGTGACCTTCAAACACCAAAATAAAGACATCAATCATAAACTTGGAGCCGAGAGACAAACAGGAGGAGATATTTCACAAGGTTTTTCTTCTTTTTTTTTTTTTTATATCTCAAGGCCCTGTGTGTAGTGTGCAACGGATGCACCTGTACACAAACACAAACAAAAAGAAGTTCCTCTCGGAGGTTCGGATGAATGACGACATATATTCTTTTAAGAAGTGTGGAAACATACCGCTGAGTACATATCACCTCAAATAGTAAACTGCCATCAAAATGTTCTCTCCTCTTTATTCTACGTTTGAGCACATTCCAAAAGGGAATCAAACATTCCTAAAATAGGCCATGGTTGAGTGGTAACCAACAGCATCATGTCTTGTAATGTCACAAAGAAGACAAACTTGTAGTTATTTAATATAATCGGACATTCTGATTACGGGTGAAAAAAACATAATCTTTCATAAATGTTAAACTGATGTTGGAAGTGTGTTGCCATGCCTACGCTCATAGGCTAAAAAGCACTGAGTCTACCGTCTGATTCATATGTGAATGAATCTTGTGAGCCTCGTATTCGCAGTGAGGTCTCTTCTTTATTCTTTATCATACAGGAAGCAGTTCAGGATGTATGAGAAGTGTTGAGGGCGGTGAGTATGTAAAAGAGTCAAGTTGGGTGGAGTACATAAAGGTTTGTAGTATTGAACATCTTCTGCTATGGCAAAGCTTAGAAAACAGGAATCAGTCAGTCACCACCAGAGAAATATTCCTGAGCGGTTTTACTATAACACAAATTCACAGGTTCATTCATATCCAACTCATCACTCATCAGATCTTCATCCTCCCAAAGTATTTACTTGCAGAGGTAAATTGTCATTAAGATTTAAGGGTACCAAGTTATAGAATAGCTATTACCACCTGAGATAAAACCTGTTCATCTTTAAAAAGATGTGTAAAGGAACACTTCACTGCTGTTTTTCTCCATGCATGTATTTTATATGCATCATTACATGTTTTTCATGTGTCATCTCACATAGTACTCAAGTGAAATTGTAACACTATTCAAAGCTGTATATGCTTCCATTTAGATGGATGGCAATTAGCCTTGTAACATATAAAAGCAGAGCAGGAGGTAAAGAGTCAGACCGTACCTTTAATCATATCAGCTTAGTGCTTATTGGTACATAGTGAATCCATTTGTGGAAGCATTTGTGCTGTGGAGACTTCCAATATTAAATAAAGTAAACCATAAATAGAATAAATAATGATTATGAATACAAATCCAGTCGTGACTGCTTGTGGTTTCAACTTCACAAAACTGGCTCTTCACTCTTCTTCTTGATTGACGAAGACATATTTCATTTTGAAATCAAATCTGTTGATGATAATGAAAAAAATATCCTTCTGTCTTGAGTCTTTAAAATACATTTCATGGTTCATTTATTTGATTCTTTTGATCATGTGATTACTTCATGTTTTATTAATATATTTACTGCAATATTGAACTATTTGTGTTGCCTGGGAGGCTAAAGTCAGGTTTAAAATAAATGTGAGTGTGATGTGTGCAGTAAAATCCAGCGAGCTGAGCATGAAAGATGATTGTTACATTTACACAACGGGTCTGGAATCATTTTGAGACACACAGCAGAGGCCTTGAACCAAACTCATCATTTCACCATCCATTACATCGGTATGATGATTGGCTGATTTTCTATGGAAAGAAAAAACCCTGGGGAAACATCCAGGGGAAAAATACTTTAAAACTAACTTTAAGAAAAACAGAGACAAGTTTCTACACTTCTATGAAATACAGCTCAGGAGAACATCTGAGCCACCCCTCCTCACCTCTCTTCTCTCAGTCCAAACAAGTTCATCGTCTATTTTGAGGCTGACATGATCGTGTGTTTCATGTCACATCTCTGCCTGTATCGTCGTACATGGTGACAACTAACAAGATTAAGCAGGAAGGCCTGTTTTTAGCTTTAGAGTTAAGTACACTAATGGGATTTGTTAGTGGAGGGCATGTGAAAAGGGAGGTGCTGGAGAGGGTGTGTGTGTGTGTGTGTGTGTGTGTGTGTGTGTGTGTGTGTGTGTGATGGAAGGGGCTCTGTGCTCTCTCTCCACCTCTGGGAGAACTCTGAATCACATCAGGTAGAAACACCTGCTAGCAGAGAGGTCTCAGGAGCGGCTGTGTGCCTCCGACAGCTGCTGAACCCCCCACCTTCAGCCCCCACTCCCCCCCCCCCCCCTACACCCCGAAGAGAGGCTGATCTTAACAACCAACCAGCACCCGCTTCTCCTGTTTCCTGCAGCTCTTAATGGAGCAGGGAGCCGTCGTTGCCCTACAGGTGGAGCGACAGACACGCAGGCAGACGGTGTTTCTCGGGCCTCCGAGCGACGCCTGTCGTGTCTGCTCTCAATTCCCAGCGCTCCCAACGACAGCCCGGCTCCGTGGCTTCAATTCATCTGATTTTCTTCTATTACCATGACATGCTGTTCCCCAACACCGGGCACTGCTGCTTCTCCTCACCGTGCACAGGCAGGAGACTCTAACGATGAGCATCAGTTCAAACACAGCTGAAAACATCTCTATCCAGATATCCATGCATTCAACTTCCTACATGTTGTCCTTGTTTTTCTCAATCTCTTCCAAGAGTTTCCATGTGCTATTCTCCTCCTGTCTTACATATTTCTGTGTAGTTTGCTTGTACAAGTCTTCCAAGTGCGATTCACCAAACTTTTAACTGCCGTAAATCGCTTGTTTCAGTCTAATGAACATCAGAAATGAAATCATGAGATTTAATTATTAGTGTAATTACTGCCACTAAAATTGCCAATAAAGCGACTTGTTCTGCTCCGTTTGTTGACAAATTACAATCACAAAAGTTAGAAATTCACACTGCAGAGCTTCAAGTACTGATGTCAGAAAACCACAAGAATGTAGCACTTTCTGTATTAGGGGAGCAGAAACAATTAGAAAATATTAATAATACTATTAGTAATAATAATATGAATAGCATGAAGGATGTAGGAGAGTGAACAGTAAACAAAGCGGATGATATCAATGACATTCAATTTCAAATATTAGAATTTAAATTCATGCATGAATTCATGAATTATGATAATCTCAGTCAGGATTTTTTTCCTTAGTGTTTTTATTTCTCTTAGGCATGAAAAAAAATTATTTTATTTTTCATCAAATTTAGTTACCTTACATTATGACATCAACTGATTCACAACCAAAACAACTAACTACAGATGAAGTGGTAGTGTATGGGATGACTGAAGTGCAACTATGCCATCAAAATCCATGCATATTATAAGAAAACAGCTTTTGAATAGCTGTTCACTGTAGTCACCACTATGTGTGAAAGGGTTAAACTCAGTAAACATTTTTTTTAACCTGATGATAGTGCTGGACAATTTATGATAATTCATCCTCTGGGGATCATGAATAAAAATTCCATGGTTATCTATCTAAAAGAAATTTGAGAGTGGATCAAAGTGTTGGATGTACCAGCTAATAGACACTGCCATCCCTAGAGCCACACACATGCCCGAAAATAGGCTTTGATATAGTGATAGTCAGTAATAATTATTACATTTGGGGAGCTGGAGACAGCAGAACAAGCTGTAAATACAACGTTGACACATCATCATATTCTAATAGTTGATATGACAAATGTGTTGGCAAACAGTTGCATCCATCACACACATTCTTACATCCTAACATTAGCATTCATCTTGAGTCAGTTTTATCAGATCTTATATCACTGGAAACAGCTGCCTGCTGCTGCTGCTGGAAACACGGATGGTGAGCGGGTTGATGAGTGAATTAAAACAGTGGACAACTTTCACATTACATGTTAACCCTTACATAGTGTTCAGGTCAAATTGAATCCGTTTTGACATTTGACAGCTGTAAAAACATCCTAAATGTCTTTTACTCTGAAATTTGATGACTTTTCCTAAAATGGCCCAAAATACTTTTGTATAGATGCTACACATGTTTGTCCATTGAGGCTGTTCTGAGTCAAATTATCTCTGTATCTATTAACATGTGTTATAGTTAAATAAATAGTTAATAGTTTTAATAATTCTTTCTATGATGTAGCAGTGAAGACTGATGGCTCTAATGGTTCTACAATAAACCCCACACTTCCATAAAGTTCTGCTCATTTTCACTTTACATTAAATACATTTACATCATTATTGCTATGTTATATTTTCATGTCTTAGGTCAAATAGGACATGATATTGTGTGATAGGAGATGTTTAGTGATGTAAAAGCTAAAAAAATACACTCTCTCTGCTCTCTGAAACATGAATCAAGGTTTAATCACATTTATTGATCAGTCAGATCCACTGTTGATGCTTTCTAAACACATCTGTGCTTCAACATTTGCTATAGACACTTTTTATGAGGAGATTCTTAGAGCAGGTCAAAACTGACCAAAAACATACTGTGAGGGTGTAGACTATGAACAGTATGTAAGGGTTAATATATAACGTAATATACAACTGAACTGAAACAATCTAAATTCTAGGAGTTTACATTATGAATCATAGATTTTCTTTCCTCCTGCTGCATAAGTCAAGCGTCCCCTTTAAGAACTCAGAAAGCAGATCAACCAAAATTCTCTCTCATCTCTTAAATATCTGTATCTGAATCTGTTTCCGTCAGCACGCTAACACCTGATCATCCAGCGGAACAACAACAATCTCTTTCCCCGAGATCCAACAGCAGATAGAAAAAAAAACACACTGGGTGCTTTTCTTTTGTTCACACAGATGAAAGAGTAATAAGAAGACCAGATTTTTATCGGCAAATTATGCACACACACACACACACACACACACACACACACACACACACACACACACACACACACACACACACACACACACACGCACACACACACCAGGGTTAACAAACGCCACCCTCTCTTCAAGGCTCAAGCAGGGACAGCCCATCCCAACTGAAAAAAAAAACCTTGTCATCTCATTTCATAGTTGGACTAGCAGAGGCCCTCAGGGGGGGAAACAGAGGGAGGAAGGTGGCTAGCTCGCACAGGCTGAAGCTGAGTAATGTGTAAGTGATGAGACTGAGTCATGAAAACACTGCAGGGATTGCTGAGATATCTCCCTGCTGAACAACCAGCTCACGCCAGTCGCCTCCCGGTTTGTCAGCGTCTCCCTCTGATCCGCTGCTGACGTGAAATGCAGCAACCTTGGCCCCCTCGTCGCCGCCGCTCCCATCAAAAAAGATTCCAGCCGTTGGACGGTGGATGTTTTACGTGCGCGCCCTTCCAAACCCATATCGAGAGCCGGGGCGCGTCTAACTAGCATGCTGTAACTGTAACTGACACTGACGCAGATAGGATGTTAGCGGGGGGGGGTTTGACAGCCCTGTGTGAACATCCTGGGGATTGTTGAAGAAGAACAGAGGAGGAAGGGGTGGAAATGGAAGGGGGGGAGGGAGGGGCCCAGAGGTGGCTCTAGGTGTAAGGGCAGCCCCTGCAGCGGGAGTCAACATATGTGTGGAGCTAATTAGCCACGCAGTGCTTATGCAAAACCTTTTAACTGTTTCCAGCCATCAAGCACCCTCTGATTCCCTCTGACAGGCCCTCCGCTCTGCTTTGCATAAAGATGCCGGAGCGGGTGTTTAAAATTTCATCCGTCTCCCTCAGCAGAGGGCTATCACTTCCCCGGGATCATTTCTCCATCAGACTGTCGGCAAAGTAGCACAGCTCAGCAGTTCATACCTATCAATGGCGTTATGTTAACCCTTTCTGATCAGCTGTCCTGTACCTTTCTCTTATGGGACTGTTCAAGATGTGACAAGACGCTGTGTTCAGATTTGCTGTATGCAATGAGCACAAGCATGTAAAAGAGTAAATGAGATCAATTTTACACTAATTGAAAATTAGTGTCACAGCTTTATCTGATATATTGACCAGAGGGAGCGCGTCAGTCTCCAGTGATCGCGTGACCAGCCACCTGTTTCCCCAGTTGGCTGCTTGGCGTAACACACCACTCTCAGACAGCAATGAATCCTCTGACAATGAAGAAGATGAAGATGTAACGATCGCAGTCTGTCAACGATCCGCTCTCATGCTCTACCCGTACCCCATGCAGTTACGCTTTCAGCTCCTATTTTTTTTTTTTAGGCCGTACCAAAGGGAGAAGTATTCTAGTTTGTACAACTTAGATCTTATTTTTGCAGTTATTGCTATCATTCCTAACAACAACATAATACTCAGGGAACTGTTGAGATCTGGGAATACAGAAAGACTGTTAACAAGAAGTTTTGCGGTTCAAGAAACAGTCAGAAAGGTTTTAAACAAACCTTCCAAAGTAGCCAAACTTAGAGAAGATGAACAGGAGCAGCAGAGTTATGACTCAAACTGTCTGTTGTAAAGGATTCCTAGTTCAACTTTGACTTATTGTACATTGATGTTTGAGAACAGCTTTCCTCTTTTAAAAAAAACAAAACTGTGTTTATTGTCTTGTCAAACAAACATAGTAACACTATTGGCCAAAACCCAAAAACCTTAACATCCCAGCCGGCATGTCTATGTGGGCCCCACGTGGGTTAAATGCGGGCTACGTGGGTACTGAGTGGGCATGGGCTTTAACTGGGCAAAATTTGCAGGTCCCACATGGTTTCAGTAACATGGACCCCACATGTGAAGCCCATGTGGGCTGACTGTATGAGCCCTATACGGGATGTAAGTGGGCTAAGCGGGCATGGGCATAAACAGGGCAAATTGTATGGGCCCCATATTGTTTCAGAAACATGGGCCCCACATTTGTAACTCAACCAGTTGGGCCCCACCTGAAACCCAGTCAGAACCCACCTGAAACCCATATGGGTAAACACAGGTGGGGCCACCATAAAAACTACAGCCAAACTACTTGGGACCCATATATACAGCCAAGATCATTGAGAAAGTGTTTTTTAATCAACTCAGCAATTTCTTGAACTCCAGTGGACTTTTTGACAAATTTCAATCAGGCTTCCGACCTCACCACAGTACAGAAACAGCTCTTATCAGAGTGTTAAATGACATAAGGTTAAACACTGACTCAGGCAAGGTGTCAGTTCTGGTCCTGTTGGATCTCAGTGCTGCGTTTGACACTGTGGATCACAGTATACTGTTGAACAAGTTGGAAACTTTGGCAGGACTCAGCGGAGTTATTTTGTGACCATTGGAAGTTATGAATCCGATCGAGTGGCTATGACATGTGGAGTTCCTCAGGGATCGGTTCTTGGACCCCTTCTGTTCAGTCTATATATGCTGCCTTTGGGTCAAAATCTGCAGAACTCTAATGTAGACTATCACAGTTATGCAGATGACACGCAGATATACCTAGCACTGTCCCCGGATGACTACAGTCCAATACAGTCATTGTGTCACTGTTTAGAGCAAGTAACACATTGGATGAACCAAAATTTCCTTCAATTAAATCAGGACAAAACTCTTCTCTTTATTGTTTTTGGCAATAAAGAGAAGAGGATTGCTGTCAGTAAACATCTCAAGTCACTCTCTCTAAAAACTAGCGACCAAGTCCGAAACCTTGGCGTGCTGATAGACTCAGATCTGACCTTCAGCAGTCATATCAAATCAATCACCAAAACAGCCTTCTATCAGCTTAAGAACATATCCAGAGTGAAGGAGAAGTTGATTCATGCTTTCATCTCCAGTAGACTCGACTACTGTAACGGTCTTCTGACTGGACTCCCACAAAAAAAGCATTAAACAACTGCAGCTCATTCAGAACGCTGCAGCTCCAGTTTTAACCAGAACAAAGAGATCAGAGCACATTACTCCAGTTCTAAAGTCTTTACACTGGCTCCCAGTCAGTCAAAGTTATGCTACTGGTCTACAAATCAATAAATGGTTTAGGTCCAGAATACATGAATGACATGTTAGTAGAATATAAACCCAGTAGAGCTCTGAGATCTACTGACTCAGGTCAGATAGTGGAGCCCAGAGTTAATTGTATGTTTTAATGTTTCCATGTTTTTACTATTATTGGGTTTTATTTTTATTTCTCAAATTGCATGTTTTAATGTTTTTTTTAATTTTCAATTCTTACTGTTAAATGTTTGTTTTATGTAAAGCACATTGAGTTGCCATTGTGTATGAAATGTAATTGATCTGACATGTACATGCTGGCTGGGATATACTCACAAACATCCACAGTAATAATGTAAAGTAATAGAGAGAGTACATTAAAGTAAAGGAGAAGAAAAAAAAGACAAAGCTCATGTTTGAATATAAACAGGACAAAATAAATGGACCAATGTCCTTTCCTGACCTCAAATGTTGTTTGTAGTTGTCTATTATTTTTAATATACCATATATTCTGTCGAGAACATCTTTAGTGTATAGATTTTACTTGTGGTGAATGTGCATCCCAAAGTCCATCTACCATTACACAACAATACCTCATTTGATTCATAATTATGTGCTACAATCTAAATGAAATTGATGAATAATTAAATACAAATTAAAAATAAAAAAAAAACAAAGAGAGAATGGGAGGGAGGTGCTGGACGTCCCGGACATTCTGTTCTCGATTTCCACATTATAGTCCTTTCTTTTTTCAAAATAAAATACAATTTAAATAATTTTTTTTTAAAAAGAATAAAATATTATTTTCTGAATCTAATGGACCAGTTTACAATCATTTTCATTATTGATTCATCTGTATTAGCAGTGTTTTCTCCTTTAATCCATGAATTGGTTAATAAATTGTCAGAAAGCTGCACATCAGATCTTCATAAGACTGATTACCAACACCAACACCAACACCTGACAACAACCAAAAGCCAAAGATATTCAACAAAGAAAAGTGGCAAACACTCACAATTAGACAGCGGGAACTTTCACTTTTGGCATTTTTGCCTGAACAATGACTTAGATAAGAATAGTTGCAGATTATATGTCTGTCAACTGAAAAATAAATGAATTGTTTCATAGTTTCAGATGCCCTTACTTTTGGTTTTACCTCCAAATTAAGCTGTTGCGATAATGTGTCCGACTAGATTGATCACCACCCATCTGATTTTCACACTACTTATTTCTTGCTCTTTTGTACTTTGTTCTAGCAATCATGTTCCCAGGTCTCTACGATTACTTTGATCAGTCCAAAGATAAATCAATAGAAATGGTAGCCACAACTACACAAATGGGACAACCACAAGTTGTAATAAACAACTTCAAGGTAGAATTGATGGAATAATTTTCACTTCTGCCCAGACTTCTCTTTTTCTGTAGTTCATGTTGTTATGCTTGTCTTTTCCAGCATAAATGACTACTGGCTATCATATGCCAACACATCTCCAAGACCTTGAGGTATAAAAGATGTTGGCTCGGATAAAATAAAGCTGCAGTTCACATGGAGTTCAGATTCCAAACCACTAAAGAGACCAAAGGCTTGGCGTAAACACACTGCAATACCTTTATTCTGATCCTCAGCTCCGTTCCAAGGATATCGATCACATTCAACACATCTCCCAGGTTGTCGTCGGGCTCATATCCAATATCCACTGTTTTCCTGATGGGAATACTTGTTAAAAATGTTGACTCTGATATTAACATCTCCTACATGAGTTTCCAGACCAGAGCCATTCCATCTCTATCACAGTCTGTCAGGTCACATCATCGTCTCCTTCCTCTGAACTGCATTTTTTGTTCAGCTGACATTGATCCAGAGGGATGTACAATAAGTGAACAGGAAAGGGGTGCAGCGTCTTGCGCAAGGACACTGTGACAGGACACACAGCTGTTGATAGATGTGTTGTCTGTTGCAGGAATCAAATCAGTGACCTCCCTGTTATGGGCCTGTATCTTTATTAATACTGGGTCACCCTGGTACACTGCCTGAATAATAAGATTGTTATGAATGATGATTGATCCCTTCACTCCACCTGTGTGAAAACTACTTGCACCAATTTGATTTTGTATTGTGGGTCTACCTGTTTTATCTTTGCATGCTGTGACTCATATCAACTACAGTAAATGTTGTGATAGGATCATCACTGTCATTACAACATATTAATATGTTGATGTATTTATGAGTAATCAGTGTGTGGGCTGTTTATTGGAACCGTAGTACAGGGGCGTTCCTAGGAGTTGACAAGGTCTGGAGCTAAGCCCGGACTATCTGGGAATGTGGTCAGAATTTTTTGGGTGGTCCCCGCTGCTCTGCCTGGAACACTACTGCCTAGATTTAATTTAATTTTAAATGCTCTGGATAGCTATTGCAAACATTACGTTTTACTTGAAATTTAATTTTTTATGGCTCTGGACATCTTCAGGGCAGCTGAGAATTCTCAAACCTATGGCACCAGTGTTTATTGCTACTTTACATTTCTTATTCTTTTGCAATGTATTTGTCTGATGTAATGTTTAGCACTTTGTGTTGTACAAATAAAATAATCCAGTAGCCTGATGACAATAGATTGAATTGAAACACTAAATATTTAGGGAATATCAGGTGTTTTTTGACCATCTCGCTTTTTTAAAATTGTGTTACCAAATACCCAAATATCTTTTAACTTGTGTCATGTCAGACAAAATGCTGTTACCCTACACTAATTAGCTTGTTGCCATCATAGACTATAAAACAAATATGGACACAGTCGCCATGATTTTTGGAGCCAGAAGTGACCATATTTGGATGAAAGGGTGGAGCTGACCCTGGAACTATCTGCTAGCTTTGTTAGCAAGTGCACTTCCAGTCTAGGGTTAACTGCAATAGTGCTAATGCTAATTTTCACTAGTGAAAAACAGGCCAAAAACCATTAAAACAAAAATGTACTTACCAGAAGAAACTGAACATCTGACTCCTTAAAGGGTCTTTCAGTAGAAAGACTTTTTAGTTGATGAGAATGTCACAATTAACTGTGATGAACTGAAAACACAATGTGAATTAGCTGCAACTACCCCTATAGTGAATCTGAGGTTACGCCATGGCTATGTCAAGGTAGCCACGCCCTAAAGCATACCCTGCTTTATCTTCTGTTTTACTTTAAATGGGACCATCATTTACTAAATGAACTGTGATTGAGGTCATAAACTCATTAGGAAGGTGTTTACTAAAGTAATAATTCAAGTGAGAAGTAAGGTACCTATGAGAAACACATCCCTGGTCAGCTTCCCAACCAATCACAAATCATTGTGACAGCATGTGGACAGCTAGTGACTGACCCACACAGGGTGGAGCACATCTGGACGCAGACTCACTTGGAGGAAATACACTCAAAGTCAGGGTGTGTGTGTGTTCCAGTTCTACCAGTTCCCACTCTGCATCAGTGAGTGGAACATTTAGCACAGAGTGGCACTTGAATGGATAAATGTCCATAAATACACTACAAGGGTGTTAGGAAATGCAGATAAGAACACCAAGGGACAAAAACATCTTTGCGTTGCCCAGAGGAAGCAGTTTATCTGTCCATAAAGCTGTTCAAGATGTCCCTGAAAGATGAGGTGGCTGTATGTGTGCACTTTATGTCTAAAAATGGTTTAAGTGTGAGGTGACATGCAAATGTAGTTTTAAAAAAAAGTGAGAGCTTTTTCAAAGTCACTACAGGATACCACTTCACTGCTGTAAGAGAAGAGGAGAAAGTATCTACGAGCTGCCCGTCATCTGCTCGGGAAGCCAGTGAACTGTTGCCAGTCAGGGCAGGAAGCTCTGCTTGGATAGGCAGATTCCTCTTCAGATGTCTCCATTTCACTGAATCTCCCTCTCAGGCCTCAGCCTGGCATCACTGAAGTATGAACTGACATGCCCAAAGAGATGTCAGTCCAGAGGAGAGGCACCAACAGCAACAAACGCATGGGAGTTTAATAACAGATGTGTCAAAAGAAAGACTTATCTAGGACCTGGATATCTGTGAGGTTTAAAGCTGCAGGAGTGGAATATATAATTTATTAACAATGGAATCATGTGACTATGTGTATGTCTGAAATATGTCACTCATGGTGAAGTTTCAACCAACTTTTCCACCAAGTGTTTCAGCAAAAAATGAATTTTGACGTCAAACAAGATATATTTTCTGTTAAGTTGGTGGAGACCAACACATAGCTAAAAGGAGACGGTAGGTAGACGGCACACTCAACAACTCAATTTAGTCAGGGATGTGACATGTAGCTTTGGTATCAATCCTTTAGTGTAAAACGATGCACATGCAAGACTATCTTATCGCATCATTTCAAAACAAGTCAGAGGAAGTGGAGTTTTCAACCAACTCAAACAAGCTAGTTAACTAGCCTTAATAACTATGTCTTAATATCTTGCTGCAACAGTTCAGTTGTCATTTAAACTAGAACATATTGTTGATTTCTATTTAAAAATGAGAAGCTGCTTTTGCACTGTAACACATTTGATGAATTTCTAGATTGTAGAGGTCAGCCATGTGTTTTTGCTGTATGTACAGTATGTATCAATGATAATATGTTATATGTTACGTGTTCTCCTTTAAGCTTGTTATGGCCAAAAACATGAATAATGCAGTTTTAATAAGTACTATATCTGTATTATTTATGTAAGAATAACTAAATAAATGATAGATCTCATTGTGTATCACTTATGGAAGAAGGTGTCTAGAACTGTGACATGTTAAACCCACATCTCCCAAAACTTACAAATGTTACGGATGAGTCATTTCACAAAGTAAACTCTAATGTCTTACATATCAAGAAATGACAAATGACTGTTAAACAAAGCCTGGAGCACACAGTTTACATGCGTCATGTACACATTCTCTATTAATAATGCATCCAAATATAGATACTCCTACAGTATGCTTCGCTTTTTCTTGGAATGTCACTCAAGCCAGGATGAAATATTTATTCATTGTGGCTGCTGCAACCACCGAGGGACACGGACTTACTCACTGCCTGTGTTGTGTCTACCTGACCTGGAACAGCTTTTCATGTGTTTTAGAAAAAGATCTTTACTTAGTATGAGTATAGAATCTATACATACAACATTTGAGTGTTGTGTTTTTTGGATCTCTGTCAATAGGTTGTACTCTCTTTGGCTGAGGATTATAGTAGCTTCGGGAGGCCTTAGCATACAAGAGCTCATTTAGTGGAAGAGGGTAATAAATCACAGGCTTTGCTTCTTCCCTGCATGTGCTCTGATCCTTAGTTAGTTAGGACATGAGGTGTGGGTCCCTCTCTTAATTATAATTTCTTATGAGAAAGCATTTATCTAAATGACAATAAAGGTTGAGAATCCATCTAAAAACAACTGATTCATTTTAAAAGACAGAGCAGTGGTGAAGAGCTTAAGAGCTTCACACATTTGCACTGGCTAAAGCTCCACAAGCTGCCACTAACCTTTGTACTCTGTAAAGCATTCTTGTTGCCCTTAAATAAACACTTCATACAGATTATAATGCAAGGGGGTTGGAGGGGAATTCATTAAAATGCTCCAGATCCTACACATCCAGACATCGGAAGCCTCATTCGAGTCGAGAGAGAGGTCTCAAGTCACCGAGGAAACAAAGCCCGGCTCGGTTATTAATGGGCTCAGTCTGTCTCGGACACATTTGCCATTTCTGTAATGTCACAGAGCAGTGAAGGAAGACGCAATAAAACACAGAGCCTGGAAGCTCCACTTATTACAATTAATAATTCATATGACTGCATTAACTAGGCGAAATCCACAATTTCAGGTGGCGGGCGTGGACTGTGTGCGTGCGGGGGGGCACCGCCGTCAGAGCATGGACGGGAGACGGAATCAAAAAGCCTCGTTACAGCGAATGAAGACTGCAGCGAGTACATGGTGCCATGAATAATAGATGGGATACGTTGATGTTGAATGATAATGACCCCTCCATCTCGCTACCATGTTTTGCTACATATAGGCTGCTTTTAATCTCCAAAACATCATTTCAAATAAAGAAGCTTGAGACAATGACAGATTCATACACATCATACTTTTTTTGTGATGAATACTAAAATCTTACTTTTCATACTTTAGTCCTATTTATTTTCAGTTTCAAGTACACATATGGACTTTGGTGATATTTAAGATCAGCTTTTCTCTTGCCGTTGTTTTTTCTATTTCATTAGAGTCCCAGCCAGCATGTCCATGTGGGCTCCATAAGGGTTCAATTTGGGCTGCAAATATGGGTCCCAAGTCGGTTTGTCCACAGTTTCCATGGTGGCCCCACCTGTGTTTGCCCATATGGGCTTCAAGTGGGTTCTGACTGGGTTTCAGATGGGGCCCGACTGGGTGAGACCGATGTAGGCCCAATACGTTTGCCCATATGGGGTCTAAGTGGGATCAGCCTTAAAAGGGGCCCATTTAGCCAGCACCAAATGGGCTTAACATGTGGGGCCCATGTTTCTGAAACCATATGGGGCCCATACAACTTGCCCTGTTTATGCCCATGCCCGCTTAGCCTACTTACATCCCTTATGGGGCTCATACAGTCAGCCCATGTGGGCTTCACATGTGGGGCCCATGTTACTGAAACCATGTGGGACCCACAAAATTTGCCCATTTCAAGACCATGCCCACTCAGTACCCACGCAGCCTACATTTAACCCATGTGGGGCCCACATGGACATGCTGACTGGAAGTGAATTCTAAAGGGAAACAAATGCAGCTTTAAGTTCAATCAATAATTTAAATTGCTTCTACTTTTTCTGTACCAGGATCAACAGTATAGGAACGATGTCCCTTGAGCGGATGGAGGGCTTTCAGTGTGAAACCTCTGTGCAGGAAGTTGAATATTCTTGACAGAAGCTTAACAGTGATCGAAAAAAGTAGAAGTGATTGAAATTAATTATTGAATGCTTCTGTGTAAAAAGAGGGAGTCGGAGCAGCAGAGTGGTGCATTTGATGGGACAACAGGTAAATGTAAAGGAAGTAGATCAAAACATGTCTGGCTAAAATGTGATCAAATGTACTTCAAATCGAGGTTGAAATAAATAAAGGCCTTTTTTCATGTTTGGTTTTTTTTTGCAATATCTAGTAGAGTGCAGAGTGTCAGTGTAGGTGATAGAGAAGGTTGATGGTGCCGTTATGTCCGGTTGATTTCTTACTGGATATGATGTGAGCTTTAAGTGCTGCAAAGTGAAATAAAGCACAGCTGGAGATCTGATTAGAGAAGCCAGACTCAGACTTGCAGTCTGAGTTTAATTACATTTAGACCACCTACAGTTAAATTGTTGCTTCAATCTAATTTGCAAAAAGTAGTTTTACTTTATTAAAAGTAATTTACAGGGGACATGTTATGCTTTTTGTGATTTTATTTTCATTATATATTGTTATGATGTTGGATATCTGTGCTGAAGTTGGTCAAAGTTCCAAAACTTAATGCGCTTAGTTTGATTTTTTCTATCTTGCCGGCAAGCTGATGTCAGCTCACTGCGTCCATAAACAGCCATCTGTTCCATAGTTCCCTTGTTGTAAGGCTATTGTCCAACATGTACGGATAGATTTGAGAAGTTTATGGGTCAGTGACAAATAAGGTTTTGGCAAGAAATAATATTAAAAATAGTTTTAAAAGCAGCATCAGGTTTGTTAAATTGTACTTTTTGTATTTTTGTTGGTTTTAATTAATTTGAAATGACATTTGCACCATTTACCAAAAGTAAGACTGAATGCTCCTGAAAATGTCAAATGGTGTAACCACAAAAGAATGATAAATATTACATATTATATCCACCTACAGTGTATTTAAGTGGATTTATACTAATAATGACTGCATTTAAAAAATGTAAATGTTTCCTGATCTCCATGATTCCCCAGATGAAATGTAATATTTAGAACAATTATATTCCATTAGCTTTATTTAATATAAAAAGTTATAATGTAAGATCATGTCAAACTGGTTGATATGGTGTTTTATTGACAATTTAGTGTTTTTAAGCAAGTTGAATTATTTGGTACAAAGTTTTTATGGTTACACCACTTAGACATTTTTGCCATAATCCTCTAATATATTCTCTCAAAATGGATTAAAAGCAAAAATTTAGTGCTGGATCCACATAAAAGAATGTGTGCAAGTTATTCATACGTTTATTTTCACATTTGAACCTCTTTAAATTTGACCCCTAATTTTAAAAAACCCCTCATTAACCCATATATTTTGAGTAAAGAACATGAAAAAGTAGTGAAATCCTGTTATGATAGTTTCATTCATGGTTTGTAAACGTAAACTCTGGAACCGGTAGAAATCTCCTAAACTGGCTAATCAGAACAGAATGGGTTAATCAGGAGGCCTTAAAGAGACAGGAGCTAAATAAAAACAGTCTGTTTGAGACAGAGGCTCAACTGAGGGGCTGCATAAAAGGCCAGTGTGAGTTAAATCATACAAAGATATTCCAGGGAATAAAAATATAGATTTGGAATTGTGCATGATATATCATGTTTAAAAATGAGTTAAAATCCTTTTTCCAGCAACTTTTAAACAACTTTTCATTCAGTTTAAGATTACATTATTTATTAAAACAAAACATGTGTACACATATTTCGTGCACATGACCCTACTTTGGTAGTTGTGCTGCTAGGATGGGCTGCTGGTGACATTAGTAGCCCACTATGACAGATTACAGTGAACCTGCTCCACCCGTCCAACAGCACAACACACACAATCCTAGAAATAGAAGTAGACTGAGTCAGAGCACCATATGATGCAGTGCAAGGAGGTCAAAGATATTTTCTCTTTGGCTGTGGTAGCGTGTGACTATACTGGGGTTACACTCAGTGTAACACATGAGTACAAAGACATTATAACCTTTCACTGTTGCTGCACACCTGTTCAGATGAGCCCTTTCTTTAACTGCGCTGTTTTTTTTCAGAGGGAATCATGTCGTCAGCACCATAAAGGCCAAAAATTAATGTAGCTAAAAGATGATGGGTGGAGGCTATAATGTGTCCAATGCCTGGCAGGTGTTTCAGTAACACAGCAGTTACCCTTCACGTAGCATACAAACACTTCGAGGTGAGCTTGATGCCTTTTCGCATTTTGCTCTCTCCTTCAAGTTATTGTCCTGCGAGTACATCTTAAGTGGTGACAATGCCATTATGCCAAAGCGCTGAAGTCAAGGGCTTGTGTGAAGGGCAGTGCTTTATGTGTCTGTTTTGTTCCCTGTGTAGCCCGGTGGCAGCCGTTTGTCAAGTATACGGGGAAGGTGACTGCAGTTACAGCGCCGTGTCATTTGGCTGTGATGACCCTGCTGCGTTCCTCTCATGACTTACGCATTGCTTCTGTCTTTTAATATCAACTTCAATTATGACCCAATACCAGCGGCTTTGTCTGAGTTGGCCGGCAGTGATATGCAACAATAAAAAAAAAAAGCCACAAAGCCTGAGGCAACGGCCCAGGATATTGCTTTTGCGCCTCTTTTCATTGCTTTATTTCTGTCTTTTTTTTCTTCTTCACAACATTAAAGAAAGTGGATCATCTCCTCGATAATGGCTCGCTTATAAAAAATAACATGAATAAATAACTTGGAAGAAATAAAGGGACATTTAAGATGAGTCTTCCTGGGTGACATGAATGGCTATGCTTTATTTACCAGCTGCTGTGGATCACACTAACCTGTTTGAAATAAAAATAGAAACTGAAATTTATCTTTTACATATTTTTTGGAGAATAAAACACGTGTGAATGTCTTGTTCTCCCAACTTATTCCAATGTTAAAATGAAATATACATTCATGTTTGACATCTGTTTAATACAACTAACAATTCTAACCAATCAAAACAGAAGGTGGAGAAGAATGAGACAATAAATGTCAAGGTTTGGACAGACTGAATTATCCTCTCATCGAAAGATAGTGTTATAAAATATTCAGTTCTTTAATCAAAAGTTGAAAGCTATTTAAGTCTGAATACATAAAAACTTATATAAACCAATATGTTCACATTAACCTTTACACACTGTTCATAGTCTACACCCTCACAGTATGTTTTTGGTCAGTTTTGACCCAGTCTAAGAATCTCCTCTTAAAAAGTGTCTATACCAGATGTTGAAGCACAGATGTGTTTAGAAAGCATCAATAGTGGATCTGACTGATCAATAAATGTGATTAAACCTTGATTCATGTTTCAAAGAGCAGAGAGAGTGTATTTTTTTTTTTTTTACACCACTAAACATCTCCTATCACACAATATCATGTCCCATTTTACCTACGACATGAAAATATAACATAGCAATAATGATGGAAATGTATTTTATGTAAAGTGAAAATGAGCAGAACTTTATGTAAGTGTGGGGTTTATTGTAGAACCATTAGAGCCATCAGTCTTCACTGCTACATCATAAAAAGAATGATTAAAACTATGAACTATTCATTTCACTATAACACATGTTAATAGATACGGCTCAAATTTGGGCTTCAATTGGGTTCCGACTGGGTTTCAGGTAGAGCTTAGCTTGGTGAGTTACACAAGACCCATGTGTGTTTGCCCATATGGGATCTAAGTGGGATTAGAAAAAGGACCTTAAATCAGCCAGCCATGTGGGGCCCGTGTTTCCTAAATCATGTGAGACCTGCAAAATGTGTCCAGCCCATGCCCACTCAGTACCCACATAGCATTTAACCCATATGGGGCCCACATGGGCATGCTGGCTGGTTGGGAGTTTACAGAGTTACAGTACCAAGCCTACACGCATTAAGACTAACAAGGCCAGAGGACATTTCACCCTGCAGACCTGCACCTCAAAGCTGGTAAAAGTGGCAAATAAGGCTTAAAAAAGGACTTAACCTACATTCGGATAAACTCTGCCAAACAACACTCCTGCTCTCCAGCCTTTAACCAGCTGCCCGTTATACACGCTGAAATACATTTAATTACTGGAGTCTTGTGTTGGGGCTGTTCTCATTGCATTGCGCTGGGAGCAGGTATTGATTTCAGGTTGTCTTCTACCTCATTAGACCATGGCAGAGCTGTGCCCTGCAAGCTAAAAGGGAACATTAATAAGACCCTTACACAATATCTTCTATTGTGTCGGGGTGAAATATCTGGACACCCAGAGGTGTGGGAGCAGTGATAGCCTTTTTATACTTACTCATGAGCATTTAAGCAACAGGACCACAAGGTTGGCTTCGATGTCCCGTGGCTGATGGAGCACAGTGGGTCTAAGGCGTGCCACAGCACCACATTTGCATTAAATTAGAGGTAATTGTGTTATTATGGTTATTACCGCTCGTTCGTTGCCAGTGGCCTGCACAGGAGGTGGAGGCTTGAGTGAGGACAGGCAGCAGTACAAGTCACAACCAGGATCAAAATGATGACACGTCTGAGGACGCGCTGCTATTGATCTGCTTTTAACTCTGCTCTACTCACCTCACGGCCAAAGATGAAGAGCCTGGCTGCTCCTGTGTGTTTGATCGGTTCATTACAAAAAATGAATACAGCTGGAGGAATTGTTAAAAAGGGATAAATGACTCCTGTTCCTCGCAGACTCTTTGAATGAGCGGATTCATCTAAAATGTTCTTACTATTACTCTGACTTTACTATTCTTTTTTTTTTACCCTTACAGATATGTGACAGTAGGTTCTTTCATTCAGACGTCAACATGATTCCTCCCTGCACCTGAAGGAATCATAAAACGCACCACTTGCCGGCATGTCATAAGACACTGCAGCTGTCCTCCGATACTACCAACTAATATCACTTCCTGTCTAGATCTGAGCAAGACTATTATCATAGGGCATCATTTCCATGAGGGAGTCTAATTTTTGCCAACCTTACTTTAACTATTTCAGGTTCATTTCTTCACTTAGGTCTCTGTGAACATTGTCCTCTCACTGTCCCACAACCATAGTGGATGAGAGAAAGAAAGAGCTGACTGTTTGGGCTACAACTAACTCAAAAAATGTAGTTATACTACAGTTAGGCTGTTGTGGAACAGAAAAGTAAATAACAGAATTGTATCAAAGTTTCTTGTTTGCAAGTATGATTAAAATGCTTATTAATTGCTCATTTCTAAAAGTGAACCTACGCCCTCGCAGGCAGCTTCCCAATATTCATTTTAGACATACCGCGCCTAATTTTAATGAATTCTGTTTTTTTTGCAGAAGCAGCAATTCTTGCTATTGTCTACACTTTTGTTTAATGGTCCTCTGAATATCTGAATGGGCTGAGTCTTTTTTTCTCTCGGTGTGTTTTCCAGACTCAAATCTTGTGGTGAGGATTTAGCTGATAACATACCTTCAGATAAGACCTGACATTTCAAACATAACCACTATATTCATCAACATACACACTGCTGATTGTTTTAGTCTTGACGGTCAGATTGGAGCACATATTGAACATATTGAGTAAATACAGAGGACAAGACTAGAACAAAGGTTTTTCAAAATAAAGCCTGAGGTGTACACACTTTGTCCTAATCAATGCTCATGAACTACTGGATAATTGTACATCTTAGAGCCCCTAAAAAAGTACAAATGAAACACCCCGAGGAGTAAAAATCACCTTTTTCATAAGCTGGCTGCCTCCTAGAGAAACATGCAACCTGTGATGAATAATCACACACAGATAGGGTTTAATTACAAAGGTCACAAGCCAAACGTTATGGGAATCACTGGATGATAGGTAGAGTCTGATCTTGGGTTATGTCTTTAGGTGATTCCTGTAATCATCTGGAGCTAAAAAAAAAGATGGAATGTACTGAAATGAACTGATGTCAACACCAACTTGGACCAATCAGTCGTGACCAAAGCTGCATTAATACCCCTAGGTGCCCCTGGGCACTGAAGCTTATGTTCCACAACCATAAATATCAGCATCAAGAGAATAGGTCAGGCCTTGTGTTGTATTTCTTTACAGCCAAAAAAAAAAAAAAACATTTTAAGAATTGTTTATAGTATAATTATTCTATTTTATAATACATATTTTGATGTTTTAAAGTTTCGTTCTACTTTATTTTGTTATTTTATTATTATCATTCTATCATGTTATCTTCTTATAGATTTTATTCATTTTTATTTTTTGTCTTTTAATCTCTTCATAACCTAGTTTTAGTGTAGCTTTTATTCAACTTTATTTAATTTTACTTTAGTTTTGTCTTTTAAATCAATTTTAAACTAGTTTTTTTACTCTAACTTTTAATAAACCTTTTCTCTTATTTTCTTATTTCTATTTATTTAGTTTATTTTCTTAATTTTTTAATCTATTTTATTTAATTTTTTTTCCCCTCATTGTTTTTATTCCTTTTCTTTATGTTGTCAGCTTGTCAATCAACTGTAAACTACACTAACCTGTATGAAAGCTGCTATATAAATACATTTGACACTTTTGTTCTATCATCATTGAGGGCCCCTTTCTGCTCAAGGTTCCCTGCACCTCACCAGATTGCCCTTATGGTAGATCCGGCCATGGTCACATGGTCATGACGGCTAAATCGCTTCTATATTCATCCTAACAGCTGTAGAGTGTCTCCACCTTAACAGAGAATATCTTCCTATGAACTGAAGACAAAGACGTGTGCTGTATAATACAGAATGTATCCATTTGTATATTCACTCACTAGCACAGAAGGAACCTTTGTGTCTGTAGAAATATTTAAATGTTTCGTACTTCATCTTTAGTCACCATGCAGAGCTGCCAGAGTAAGACTGAACTAAATCCCTGTGATCTTAAAAGGAAATGAGGAAAATTGATGGCTAGGCCTCCAGTGTCTGTACTTTGTGATGGATGACAGAGGAAGGAGGGGTGGCGGGTGATATCTACGGCAGATCTGAAAATTTAAATTCCAGCCCCTTCAGAAGCGGGCTAAATTTGTGCTGACAGGTAATAATTTAAACAGAGTGGGACAGCTGGTTTCAGAACTGTGCCTTACTGTTAGGAGTAAAAGTGTGTGTGTGTGTGTGTGTGTGTGTGTGTGTGTGTGTACGTACAGCAGTCTGTATGTGTGCGCTTGTACGCTGAAGCTTGTCACATTTTCTTTCAATGAATTCCATCCGCTCACAACGTTTGACTTCATGCATATGCAGACAAGTCAGCCTCAAAAGCCAGGAGCCGGTACAGGTTTTTTCAGAGAGCTCTCAGGCTGTCTCATCCCCCAGCAGGCTGCACACACACACACACACACACACACACACACACACACACACACACACACGACACACTTAAACTCCACAGATGTCCTTCCCCATTCAAGTGTGTCACTTCCTCTATAAACCTACAAAACTTTCCCGACTTCAAACTAAAGCAGGTTTGATGCAGAGCTCCTGCAGAAAATGAATGTGACATAAATGAATCATGTGCAGATGGTTGTGATGTCACTGAGGTGCAGCGTACACTGTAAAGTGACTGAATTCACTGTATCGATACAAGCCAACAATTAAAAGTTGTAGAACAATGCATTGATCTGATCTTCTGACCTTATCTAGTGAACCTACACCCACACTGAATACTGGTTTTCATTCATTTGCATTAATTTACAGCTGGAAGTTACTGTGTGTAAATCTACTTCCTGCATGTGCTTAACAATAAATAACTTAACTTAACACACTTTTTATCATGTTTAAATGTCTTTTTCTTCTGTCATATGTTGCTTTTATATTTGATCCTGATGCATTTTATGTTTTATGTAAAAAAAACTTTGAATTGTTGCTGAAATGTGCTTCAAATTAAAATTGCCTTACCTTTAATGTCAAGGCAGGGACAGACTTTTATTCTGAAACTGGAAGTGTTAGCTATTGTTACCAAAGATGTACTTCAGTTTTTTTTTTTTTGTACAATAGTTTTGACATTTCTGCACTTTTTGTTGGGAGTCTATTTTGAAACCTTGCATGGACACAATAGACTTTATACATTTTTTTTTGAATAATTGACTCATTAACATCAATATCAGCACAACAGTGGAGTACAGTGAAAGCTGTATAAGAGTATGGTCATAATGATGTGATGAAACCAAAGATAATTAAAGGTAAGGTAAACTTTTTTGATCTGCAATAGGCATAAATTCCTGATACTATACAAGTGTGTAATGTTCCTGGAATTAAACAGTAAGGACAGCCTCAGTCTTATCTAGTGCTACTGACGGACTGACTGACTGACTGACTGACTGACTGACGGACTGACTGACTGACCGACCGACCGACCGACCGACCGACCGACCGATTGACCGACTGACGGACTGACTGACTGACTGACTAACCGACCGACCGATTGACCGATTGACCGATTGACCGACTGACTGACTGACTGACTGACTGACTGACTGACTGACGGACCGACCGACCGACCGACCGACCGACCGACCGACCGACCGACCGATGGACCGACTGACTGACTGACTGACTGACTGACTGACTGACCGACCGACCGACCGACCGACCGATTGACCGATTGACCGACTGACTGACTGACTGACTGACGGACTGACTGACTACATTATGTTAATGATGAAAGATAAGGATAATAGGCTCAGGAAAGGTTAAAATGCTTGATTTTGTATATTGTATTTATTCTATTTTTTTGCTACTTTTACTGTGTACGATTTAAAAATGATGACTATTTGTATTTTGTAATATTACATTAATGTTTCTAAATTCTTTCCTCTTTCTTTTTTGTTCTTGCTTAACATTGCTTTATGCTCCTTTTATGTCTTTTAATGTGAAGCACTCATGTCATTTCTTTTGTTGTAAATCACTCTGAGCTGCATTTCTTGTATAAAAGGTGCAAATTGAAGTTATTACTATTGTTACAAGCAACCAACTTTTAGCAGCTGCAATTAAAAAGATGACAGGAAGAGTTATATTGTTTTGTAACTTGGTGAAAGAGGAGCTGTAGAAGTGTGTAATTAAGCTGAGGGAAGCTTCCTCCATGTACTTGTTAATTGAACACTCATGGCTCACATTATAATACCCTGCACATAAATGCAGTGGTAACAGTGAAATGAGCAGTTAAGATGTACTTCCCAAATGCTCATTTTTATTTGTGACCCACGCCACAATAAATCCATATGTGATTTATGAGCACACAGCATCACAAGTATCATCAATATAGTAGTCAGCTGAAAGATGACTCGTGTAGAATCAGCTAAGAAGGCTCAACCACACAAAACAACCTTTTTAAATATTACAGGGTCAACAAAGTTTTAATAGCAGAGTTAGGCGTCGGTGTCATTCCAGCCCCCCCCCCCCATTTGATTTATGGTTTTCGGTGTATATTTGCGTTGTTTACACATGCCAGCGGTCTTAATTTGGTGATATTTCAGACTGGAACTGTCACTTCATTTCAGAATAAGCCTATAAAGCAGCGAAGGTGCTGACACATGAGAAGAGATATGAGCGGAAGGATTAATCATGTGCCACCGAACGCGTATAAGAGGGGACGTGGCTCGGCTAAGCTGGAGGGAAAGAGGTAGAGAAAGAAAGAAGGGAGGTGCGGGGGAGAGTGGGGTGTGACATAGGCACGGTGATGGATGAGCACGGTGTGGATTTACTGCTCTGCCTACCTACGCTCCAGCTCCACCCCCCCCCCCCCCCCCCCCCCCCCAGCTGAGGTTGGTACTAAACTAACAACACGTGCCAGGCCAGGCAGCGGCAGCAGGTCTCATCAGACACCCACCAGTGAGTAAACAGGACAAAGTCAGAAGCCAAGGTCAGGTAGAGAAGTAGTGCCAGCCACAGAACTCACACCAGACTAATACATCAGTCTGAGCTGTCCAATCTATGATGTGATGTAGCTGCTTGGAATGTTTATGAATTTCCAATAAAGCACTAATTATCATTCTTTATGCAAACAAGGTGCCATTAAAATCACTTTTGTAAATTGGAGTCAACTGGAGACAGAACAGAACACACACACGGTTGGATCATTGAAGGCAAAGCAGCAAATCAATGGACCGCTGGATTGTTAATTAGGTTAAAAGCAGGACTGCGACTAACTATTAGTTTCATTATTTGATTAATCTGTTGATTAAAAATTTGATTAATCGATGAACTGTTTGATCAATAAAACATCAGAAAATGATGAAAAACACCCAAGTGACATCTTCGAGTGTCTCGTTTCGTCCAACCAACAGTGAACACCCAGAATATATGAAGTTTGCTCTTATGATTTACAGTCACATCTCACAATAATACACACAATTATAACAGGAGTAAACAGGAAGTGCAGCTTTCTTTAATTATTCTCCAAAATGATGGAATCCCCTACATAAAGCTATAACAGATGTGAGCACTGTGAACATTTTTAAAAGACAGCTGAAATATTTTTATTTGATCCGACTTTTAATTAGTGTCATTTGAACTTATTTTTACACAATGTAAATTAAGATCTAATTTGTTTATTGGCTGTTGTTTTATTGTATTTTTACTTTTCTGTGTAAAGTACTTTGAGCTACATACCTTGAATAAAAGGCGCTCTATAAATAAAGTTTATTATCATATAAAACAGTGGTGGCCTAAAGGTTAGAGAAGCAAACTTGTGACCGGAGGTTTAGGGTTATGGTGCCCTCAGACCGACAGGATGAACCCTCCCTCATTACCAGCAGTGATGTACCACACTGCTCAGTGACCGACAGATCAGACCGTGGTTGTACGGGTGCCGTGACCGTTGGCACCTGTCTCCATAGCAGGAACCACCCATGAAGGACAATTTCCCAGAACTTTTACGGGGGTAAAACGAGTCCCTGCCTCGGGGTAGGTTGACCACGCAGCCCCGAAAATTCCTTCTTGAGGTTGGATCGGTGCTGATTGGGTATACACAAAGCGGGATGTGACGTCAACAGAAAGCGCCAAAATAAGCGCCTATAAACTGTTTCAGAATGATCACGTCACCTTCAGAGTCCGTTGGGTCCTATGAAGGTCCTATTCTGCAATGGAGACACAACAGCTGAGAGGACCGAGTGAGAGGACGTTCCTGTCAAATTCCTGCCTCCTTAATTTTACCCGAAACTTCCATGATGGAAACGGGACTTGTGTGAATGTGATCAGGGTGTTCCTGGAAAAGAGTGCATTGCTCTCAGTGAATTTCCCCTTAATAACTAAAGGTTAAAAAACAGAGAGAGTTGGACCAACTGGAACTAGGAAAAGTTGAAAAATGATTAATTCGTCTTTTGTCGATTGCAGCATGAAATCATTGACTATCAGCTCCAGTTTAAAGAATGTTTGCATCAATGTGATCGAGCACTTGGATTTGTCAGATATTTAATTGTGCTAAAAATAAAAAACAGACACTCCCATGTATGATTCATGTATAAGTAATGTGAAGAATGAGAAAGACACACACCTGGTGGAAAGTGAGCGTGACTCACTGATGCTGTTAAACAGTCAGACAAGCACACTGAGGCCCTAATACCAAAAATAAAGGTTCTATGAATAGAGAGTATGCACGGGATGTGTTTTTGCTACACTCACTCACACTTGAGTGGAAAAAACTGACCAGTCAGCAACTGCCATGCTGCATTTATACAGAGAAGTAAACATAAAATGACTTGTGGTACAGAGCTGCTGTGCAAATACACTCAATTCAACTGCTAAAGATGAAAGTAAAGAGACTCAATGTGATGGACACTTCAGGCTCATCAGACAAATCCCGCATTAAAATAAGACCAGATGTAGAAATGAGTTCCTGTCTTCAGTTGGCAGGAACATCAACTACAGTTCTGATCCAAATGCTTCAGAATGCTACATGATCTAAACTTTACAAAGTTGAGTTTAATCATACAGACAACAGGTATAAAGGTCAGTGACAAATAAGAGTTAGCAAGATGAGCAATTCAATAATATGTTAAATAGTTTTAAAAGCAGCATCAGGTTTGTTAAAATGTACATTTAGTATTTTTGTTGGTTTTATATCATTTGAAATGACATTTGCACCATTTTTACCAAAAGTAAGACTGAATGCTCCTGAAAATGTCAAATGGTGTAACCACAAAAGAATGATAAATATTACATATTTTATCACCTACAGTGTATTTAAGTGGACTTATACTAATAATGACTTCATTTAAAAAAATGTAAATGGTTCCTGATCTCCATGGTTACCCAGATGAAATGTAATATTTAGAACAATTGTATTCCATTACCTTTATTTAATATAAAAGTTATAATGTAAGATCATGCCAAACTAGTGGATATGGTGTTTTATTGAGTAATTAGTGTTTTTACGGTTACACCACTTAGACATTTTTGTCATAATCCTCTAATATATTCTCTCAAAATGGATTAAAAGCAGAAATTTGATGCTGAGTCCTCAAAAAAAGAATGTGTGCAAGTTATTCATACATTTATTTTCACATTTGAACCTCTTTAGATTTGATTAAACCACATGGACACAAAAAAACCCCCATTGATCCATTTATACTGGCTTCTGTTTCTGCCAGTGTCTAAAGGATGTAGAAAAGTCAAATATAACATTCTACAGGCATTATGGGAAATGAAGGATCCAGTATTTTTGGGAAAAGTCAGGACTCATTTTCTGACCATCACACAGATCATTGTCAATTCTGAAGTCCTTCACTCTATTAAAGTTCATCCATGTTATGACTCCTCTCATATCAGACATAGTGAGTTAGCCTGCAGAGAGGTGTGCTACTGTGTGAGAAAGAGAGTTCAATACATACCCTCTATTCCTCATGACTGCCAGAGGTGGTGTTTTGCACCTGGATATTTCTTTTATGCACTCACGCAGATCCACTATCTGTAACACAGAGAGTGAAAAATTCAGACTTGGACAAGCACTATCTTTAAATCTACTCCAGAACAACACAGAACAAAACAGACTTTGGTGAAGAGAACATAGAACAGAATTCTGAATTACAAACCAACACAGCCTGGAAATATCTGAACAAACCCACTGAGCTCCCAGCCTGAGGAAAGGCTGATCCAGTTTCTAGTTTGCATGACAAATGGAATGCAGCGTCTGGCATCCAGTCGGGGAGGACTGTGTGCCACATTCAAATACAGCCACAGATGACAATAAAACACAACTCATGGGTTTAAAAATTGTTCCTCCTCTCCACGGTTAATTAAAACCAGCCCACCGAGTGCGCGGACTCTCTGGGAAAGAAAAAAAGTTTAACATTTCAAAGTTGGGGAAAGCTGTGACGTAAACAGCCACCACCACTGTGCACAAACTTCTCATATTTCACAGAACAAGTGCATAAAGTTTTATCAGAGTTTGGTCGGTGATGGTAGATACTGCTGCGTCATCAAGCTGAGAGGAGCAAAGCACCGGACTCAATGATGATAAAAGTGTCTGACCTGATAGAAATGCAAACCCTGAACGCTCCGGAGGAAAGAATCAATCAACAGACATGATACAGAAGAAGTAACAACGGCCCATTTAATAGATGGGACAAAATTATCGTTTGATATTAGCTTTTACAAGTTTGTCGGTATTGGCTCATATGGGTCAGTGACAAACAGGCAAAAATGCAAAAAAAGTCATTTTTTCTGGGTAGTTATATTTTTGAATGGCCTTTTTCTAACGTACATTCATATGAATCACAATAAAAATGAATCACTGGCTTTATTCTTGAGAATAAATAATACAAGGGCCAAAAAAAGCCTTTTAGAGAACTGTACCTGCTGTTTTACATTGAAGTCTTTGACCCAAGTATATGATATATTTAAATATACTGATATGTTTAAGATAAAAACAGAACTGCTCAATACGTGCATACAATACATTATTCATCATTTTTTAAACTAATATTAAATTGTATGTTTTTCTCACTGCAGTTGAGAAAAAGTGTGTCGGTTCCTCTGCAAGCTTCTGCAAGCTACCTATAACATCTCTCTCTCCATAGGTTCACAGAGACATCTATAGGTCACATGTCTTGCAGGTCGATGCTAACAGCAGGCTAGGTAGCTAATTAATTAGTCAGATAAAACAGCTTAAAAAACATCAGTAAATGTCATTTTGATCCTGTTATATAGCATTGCTAACAACACACTACAGTTTCCACTGCATGTTATTCACCTTGTCTCATGTCCTGCTCAGCTGCTGTCAATCATACACAGATACCTACACACTGGCTGGAGGCTGAGAGAAAGAAGAACATCTGTGATATTCCCCCAAACACTCTTTTTCTTCCTTTTTTAAAAATATAAAAAACAATTCTTATATAAAAAATATTTGTATTTTTGACTGCACAAAAGACATGACTTTGATTTCAGTTGGACTGTAAGAGTAAATACATACGAATAATCATTTTGCGTTACTCTTAGAAGAGTCTCATTGTCATTTTGTCAGCAGTTAATTACACAGCTACAGTATGTGCCTGCAGTACGGTTTGCTTCACACAGGCCCACACGATGCACCACCTGAAGGATGAAACAAACGCGAGCGTGTGAGAGACGTCATGGTGAAAAAAAATAAAATGCTCAGTGTGAAAGCAGTTTGGTGACGGCACGCTCGATTACTTCCGCGGGACCGATTTCCATTCTCAATTTGAAATTTGACACTGAGTGAGATCAAATTATAGCCAATAGTTTTATTAACTGTTGTTTCCCGTTTTTCGTTTGGTTTTTTAAATGGTTTTTTTTGTATTGTTACTTTATGACTGCTAATGCTAGAAGGCTTTCACACACATCGGAGGAGGGACGCTGTGGGACATAAAGAGATTTGGTGCGGTCACACGCTCCTCTGTGGCACTTTTAAATGCGGAATTTGAGGGTAGATTTATACTTTAAGTGAGCAAATGTATAGTATATCTGGTATGTATATGTAAAAAATGATTCGACCATTATTACATATTTTTAATTAATGGTGTCTGACTGAAAAATTCACCAGCAATTGAGCGCTAAAAGACGTGATTTGTGTATCACAAAAGAGTCTTTGCCTTCCAGGTCCACTTGCAAAGGTTCCTGATAATAATTTCACTTCTGCAGAAGAAAGGCAAAATTACTGACAATAAATAATCTGCAGGCACTTCTTTTCCGACTCTCTGCTTTAAATCAGGCTATTAGTTATCCCATGCAGCGTTATTTAGTGCAGCAATACCCAATTATGAGAATATTATATCAATTTTGAAGCCGAGGCGCATGGTAATCAATAAGAATTATATTGTTCTCCACTTCATTTCCTCTCACATCAAACGGGACCAGGAGCTAGTTTCCAGGGTACGCTTTGATTACAAAGCGCTGAAGGCTAACCCAGGAGGTCAGAGGCTGCAGGGATCACATCCCACAGGCAGAAGTACCAGAGGGGAATGTGCAGCACTTTAATCTTGTATAAGAGTGACTGCACAAAGAGGAAATCCAGTATATCACATATGATAGGGTCATGCATCCCTGGTATCACTGCGGCGGTGTGTGGAGATTAGCACTCCTGTAGGACAACAGACTCTGCCAATCATGACCGTGCTTACACATCGCGGAGCGACGGGAACGTGTTTGCCAAGCATCGCAGAACAAATATTCGTTTAATTTATGCAAATGTGCACGAGAGTAGATTCATTTTAATGATTAAAATGAGACAGGCTGCGTCTCACACCTCCTCTCTAATTATTAACAGCAGTCTTGTACTTGGATGAAACAGAAGAAAAAACTCAGAGAGGAGAGTTTGCGTTCCCAGTGGCTGGAACGCACAAGGAAGTAATATACTTCTGATACAGTGTTGATTTCATTATTGAGACTTGGGAGCATGGTGACGAGGTGGGAGTTTGTACTGTATATGTTTATCTTTTTTTCAACACGTTAATAAAAAGATCTTAAATAATAAAAAAGAAGGTACACAGGTCAGTAAACACTTAAAGATGGCCTCTAATGTGTTCTCTCCTGGTACCACAGACCAAAAACATGCAGCTTAGGTTAATTGGTGACTCTAAATGACCTTTAAGTGTGAATGTGAGTGTGACTGGTTTGTCTCTCACTATATATGTATGCCCTGTGATTGACTGGCGACCTGTCCAGGGTATATCCCCCTACTCTCACAAAATTGAGTTCAGCCTATTGGTCTGGCCTTCCACAACAGTCTCAGTTTCTCAAGTGGCCTCTTGGGAAAAATGAATTGCCCACTCCAGCTCTAGAGGATAAACTGTAAAAGAAAATGGATGAATGGACATAAATATTTGATATAAACAATGGCTTTAATAAGTATGAAATGTGAAAAGTGTCATTCGTAGTGAAGAAGCCACAAAGAATGATCATGTTGTTATTGTGTGTCTCATCAGCCTCATTACAATCAAATCCACTGTATCTTAAACATGACCCGAGCAGCACCAAACAGCAGATGAACCCAATCCCTGTTTCAAATTGAACTTATCCAACTCATCCCGGCTGTGTTCAAACAATTGACCTATGGCTAAGCCACGCCCCCCCCCTCGGCTCACTCGGACAAACAATCAACATTCAGTGACAGGCGCTATGGCAGGTGTCACAGTAGGAGACATTTCGCAGGAGGCCATTGATGATTTTTGGAGACAGAAAGATCAGATATCATCTAGAAGTCACCAAAAGGGTCTAAACTACGCTTTGGAGGGATATATTAATCATTTTATTGTTGAGAAGGTCGATAAAAAGCTTCAGCTACAAGCCAAAATGTACAGGTCCCAGCGCAAACGTGATAAACCGCATCTCGTTGCCATCACCATCTCTCGACATCAAAGTGCCACTGAAGTGAAGATTTTTGGCTCAGAATATGAGAAAAATATAACAGCCTTTTTTACCATCTTTACCAAGAGTTTCTCTCCGTTAGTTTAGTGCTACAGTATTTACATTGAATCATTCAGCATAACGTTTGCCAACCTTTGTTATCTCGGCTATTACAGATAAGTTAATGAAGCTAAGCTCCAGAAGTTAACGTTAGTTTAACTAGAGCCCTTTGGACAACAGCTAACAATGATGTACGATCACCAAAGTACAACAACTAGAACAAAATAGGCCAATGAACTCCCAGCAAACAAAGTGACATGATGAACAATGCAGCTAGGAGCTAATGCTAGGCTAACTTTAGAGATGTTAAAGATAACCAGTGGTGGACAGTAACGAAGTAAATTTACTTGAGTACAGTTTTTGAGTATCTGTACTTTACTTGAGTATTATTTTTGGGGTATACTTTTACTTTTACTCCACTACATTTGAAGGACAAATATTGTACTTTTTACTCCACTACATTTCTATTGATGCTTTCGTTACTCGCTACTTTTGAGCTTACGTCAGCTGATGATTTAAAAAAAAAAAAAAAAAAAAATTTTATTCTGAGAAAATAAACTATTTCTGCTGATTTGCGTATGGTTTGTCTTAGTCGTATTGCTGTACCTGTACTACGTCATGCCATACGAAGGAATGGAGGAAGAAACTGGAGAAACTCCCACGAGCAGCCGTAGCCTCAAACCCATGTTTGAGATGTTGTTTGTTGTGCTTACCGCGAACTAATTATATCACGGCCTACAAAAACTCGTCTTCCAACCTGAAAAAGCACGTCGCGGTACGTAAAGTAGCTACTAACGTTAACTAGCTTAATGTTTGTTAAATTGCAGATGAACATTTTAAACGTAATTGTATGTGCTTGTAGTACCATAGATGCCATTTTTAAACGGTTTAAAAATATGTTGCAGTGCAGTTGAATGATTAAGTTGACTTTCTGCTCATGTTTTTTATACAATTCATATCAAAGAGTCCAAGGTAGGGGTTAGGTGTGTGTGTGTGTGTGTGTGTGTGAGAGAGAGAGAGAGAGAGAGAAGAGAGAGAGAGAGAGAGAGAGAGAGAGAGAGAGAGAGAGAGAGATAGAGAGAGAGAGTTAGTGAGGTGCGGCTGTCTTTGATGGGGGTTATCCGGCTCATATTTGGCTGTGATGCATGATATAAGTAAAGCAAACTAGCCAATAAGTTGTTTATCGGTAAATGTCAATAGAAGTGTTTTTCTACATGTAATGTAGAATCCAATTTTTCTTGTAGAAGTGCTTTTCTTGTTCTTGTAGTGTTTATTTAACTGAAGATATTCAGTTCATATTTTCTATATTTTTTATGTAGAATGACAATAAAGCTACTTTCCTTTCCTGTATTTCCTGAGATATGTTTTTAATACTTTTACTTAAGCACATTTTTAAGCAAATACTTTAGTACTTTTACTTAAGTAATATTTTGACTAAGCTACTTTTACTTGTATTGGAGTAATATTTGACAAGGAGTATCTGTACTTTTACTCAAGTAGTGAAGTTGTGTACTCTGTCCAGCTCTGAAGATTAGATTATATTCTTTCCAGCAAAGTGACAATATGTTGCCTCAAATACGATGTTGACTTACCTTAGAACAGATGTAGACACCCTCGTTAATTTTACAATTCAATTCAAATTTCACAACTTTATCCAAAGAAGATACTTTTCTCAGTTGAGATGTGTTCTTAATAAACGGTAAAAAATACACCCTGTCGCCCAGCCTCTCAGGATACCTTGTTTGGTTTAATCCGGTTAAACTTTTGGCTTGTTTGCATCTGATCATCTGAACGCTCGTGTTATTGGCCTATTAGACTTTGATGTAGCAATTTCAGCAATTTTCAGTCCATATGACAAATGTGTGAGATACAGTGTGAAAAAAGGGAGAGAGTTTTATCACTACACTGACTTTCTATCTACTACTCGTGTAACATGCTTACTTTTATAGTGTGAAAATTTAAAAAAAACAAAGAAACCCAAGCTTACTACTACCACAAGAGGCATTAGCAAGATTAATTGGACACACGTATCCCAGCTGCACAATGGCACTTTATTTAAGGGCTTTGTTTAATGGAACCTATTGTCTGGTCCGCCGATAGGGATCTTACATTATAAGACGAGGCTCCCTGTAGTGAATATATGAAACTTTTATTACGTGCAATCATTTCCAGCAATGGAGAAACTACCCTGAGAATGCATTTTACAAAATTACCTACTGCTTCACACTGAAAGAGCTGAACCATCTAAATGCATTACTCCTGAGGGTTTAAGCAGGTCAAATGAAACAGAAAAGACTTCTTGCATACTTTTGTGCTCTGGTTAAACTCCCCTTTCTTTTTAGCAAACAGTTTGTAGCTGCTGTACTGACAACTAGCAGAAAGTGCTCAGTAGAGCTGCCTGCACCTATAGGTGGTTTATCAAGGTACAGATAATTAGTCTGGAAGTGAATGTCTTTTGGCAACAGACAGAGCCCAGACCTGTTTAAATAAGAGTCCAGAGAAATATGGATGTGCAATACATAGACTTAAAACATGAATCTTTGCACCTTGGCTGCCCCACGTAACAGTGATAGTTAATTCAAAGATTAGTAATAATGTGACATGATGTTATTTGGCATCACTAAACTGTGCACACAATACAACCAGACCACTTTAAATCAGTTTTCGTTGATAATTCTACTTTATCTTTATTGTTGAGGTTGTAGTGGATAGTGATGATGTACTGGAGTGCATTCCATTACAGTACTCCAAATATGTTGTCCATGGGGGAACATATAAGGGACACCTTTCCACCAGTGCATTATCACCTATCTGATAATGTCAATAAAAACATTGAAAAACAATGAAAATGTATCAGTTTTGTAGTGGAATCTGTAGAGCTGTTATATTGGACTGCATTACATTGCACAGGTGTTCCTAAACTGCTCCGTGAGTGTACATGCATACACCAACAATATGTGGTTAAGAGAATTTAGGCTTAAACATCTACCCAGACATCATTCTGAGGTTTTTACTGCATCTCATGGTCTTCATTCAGCAAATTAAGCATACTGAACCCTTCACCAACCCGACTACTTTAATCCAGGCATACCAAAGACTAAACCTTTGTCTTCTGTGCATGTGTGGTGAAGAAAGTCTACCCTCAAATGTCTACTTACTAGTCTTTATGACTTCCATGGTTTATTCATGGGTATGGAGGTCGAGCGGTCGTCCACCCATCGGAAGATTGGCAGTTCGATTCCTGGCTCCTCTAGTCCACATGGTGTGTTCTTAGTCAAGATACTTAACCCCGAATTGCTACCAATGGTTGTGCCAACGGTGTATAAATGGGTGTGAATGTTAATCTCCATCTAATAAGTAGGTTGGCACCCTGCGTGGTAGCCCCTGCCATCAGTGTATGAATGGGTGAATGTGACATGTAATGTAGAATCCAATGTAAGTTTTAAAAGGTATAAAGACATTTGTCCTCCGATGTGTTCAGACTTGCTTCATACTAATTCATTTTAAGCATGCCAAACCCTTTACCGACCCAACACAAAAAATCTAATAGTGGTGAATCCACCTTTTGTCCTCTGTGCATGGGTATTCATTCTTGTCTTTATGGAACAGTACACAGTGAAGAGAATCAAAGCTCAAAAGATTCACTTACTAATGATTCTCAGCTTTTAACTGCATCTTATGGTCTTCATTCAGCAAGCGATTGCAGGCATCATATCATATGACCTAAATGCATACTGTTGTAATGCGTCAACCCATACATCAACAGTATAAACCCACACATCAGGTTTACTAGTGGACAGAAAACATGGTGGTATGACGGTGTGTCCAGGAAACCTACTCACACAGCAATAACTTAATTTAACTCCAGCCACCACTTACAACCTCACAGATCAATAAAAACCCTCCTACACAGAGAAGAACATCTTGTCAGTGAGGAGGACGATAGAAACAGGGAGGGGCACCAAGTCTGAGGGTCAATCAATGCCAACAGTGATAATAAATGGTTTGAGACAATGGAGCGGTGTGTGGTTATTGGCCAGTAGTGAGTGGACAATTGGAGAAAGATCCTGTGCCGAAGACATTCCTTCAGTTGTGACTTCCCAAAAAATATGTACATGAATTTTATTCTACATATGAAGCTTTATAACTAAGTTCAGGAAGAAAGACCACGCCTCATACCCCCCTCATTTCCGCACAACAAGTACTTAAGTCACTCCTTATCTGCTCTTCTCCCCTTCATCTCAGTTCTCAGATCCTTCCCTCCCAAACCCTTCCTAACATTCTCTCTTTAGTTTGACTTCAGGAACAATGGGGGCTCCATCCAAGACAGTAAGTAGAGACAGCTCCTCCACCCGGAGTCTCACCCCACACTGGTTCCCTCTCCGTACCCACCATGAGATCGGTACAGCATCCCACGCCTCCATCCATCCGACTGCTACCCTGATTCTGACCTCATTCCTTCATCCCTTTCCCTTTGACCCTCAAACCTCATCCCTTCATCCCAAACCCTTCGACCCTCAACCCTCATCCCCAACCCTTCAACCCTCAATCTTCATCCTTTTATCCCCAACACTTCGACCCTCAGCCCTCATCCCTAACCCTTTGACCCTCAACCCGCATCCCTTCATCCCCAACCCTAGACCCTCAATCCTCATCCCTTTATGCCCAACACTTTGACTCTCAGCCCTCATCCCTAACCCTTTGACCCTCAACCCTTATCCCAAACCCTTCGACCCTCAACCCTCATCCTTTTATCCCAAACCCTTCGACCCTCAACCCTTCATCCCCAACCCTTCGACCCTCAATCCTCATCCCTTTATCCCCAACACTTCGACCCTCAGCCCTCATCCTGTCATCCCCAACCATTCGACTGTTTACTCTCATCACTTTCTCCCTTCAAACCTCCACCACTAACCCTTTTACCTTTGTCGCAATAAATCTTTAAACTCATATCCGCGTCAGTGTGGTTTTTGTTTGTGAAAATATTGGAACAGTACAGTTACAGTGCTAAACACCACTTCAAAATTGGGATGGACAAAGACAAATTGGGATGTTTAATCTTATAAAATTACTTTTTTTTTTACTATGTTCCAAGGGAAAGAATAACTGTAAAAAAAATATAGGATTGAAAGCAGGCAAATTAAGTACTTGAAAGTTTACTTCATAAAGTCATTCAGCTTTGTGGAGTCAAAGTCTATCTCAAGAACGCCCAAAACAATCCCCTGTGTTAATGCGGCCACGATGTCCCCTGCTGCTCTCCTAGTTGTGTTTGTTAATTAGTTTGGATGTCTTTTGTGGGGCTAAAGCAGTCAAATAATTAACAATGACAAATAGCTTTTGTGTCCACTAGCTCTTATCCCACCTCTACAGCTGTGGGGATCTCAGTCTTGTGCAACCTGTTTTTATCAGGCCACAGGAGCCAAACCAAAACTGCTAATGCGTTAATTTATAACATAACCTGGCATTGAGCCGAGACGCACAGAAAGAGAGAGAGAGGGAGACAGAGAGAGAGACAGAGAGAAAGAGAGAGAGGTGGTTGGGTGAAAAACTGCACTGTCACCACATGAGTCCACTTTTAGCCCTCTTGCATCAAGTTACTGTGTATGTGCTGATACAGCCCCGGGAAACAGATGTCCTTGTGTGCCGGATCGTAATTATTAATGGTATGAGACTTGCTGGTTTCATCAAAGCCTGTGCTTCCCGGCGCCACATGCAGGAGCTTGATCTCTCAGTGACAGACGGGGGGGGGATGATCCATGGCCACGCGAGTCAGTTTAAATCACAACTTACTTAGCATGGTTATCCTTTATTTGAGAGCAAGGTGGAAACAGGAAGGGTTCAGGGTAGAAAGAAATAGAGGGAGGATAAAAAGGTCACACCAAATGTGTCAGTTAGCGCTTTAGCTAACTGAAGAAGTAGAAAGCCTTCAACTAGAGCTAGAAAATAAAGTGAATTAATCCAATTACTGACATCGTGAATCTCTAACAGACCTAAATTTACTTTAATTGTATTTTTTTTTTAAAAAAGTGTCTGAATTTAACACAACTAAATAACATTAGCAAAGCAACACTGATGTCTAACCGGAAGTTCAACCAACCGGTTCGCCAAAAGTCTAGTCCAGATGTGATCAGTATCAGTACTTGTGTATGAACAATGGATCAAATGAAAGTGTGGGTTTTAAAGAAGTTGTTTTTTAGTAAGAACCCACAGAGGATTATCACCCTCCTCTGCACTTCCTCTAAGCTCTTCACAGTTTTTTAGTATCTTTTAGCTCATTATTTTGGTTTTACAGCCCACAACTGTTTTTTATTCACTCTCACCTCAACTTAATTTTTATCCTCTTTTCAGCAAATAAGCTCTGATAAACCCACAGTGCACCTACCTGAACCAAACAGCGGACACACAAACTTAGCACGTAGCTGGTGAACACAGCGACACAGCTGTAGCAGCAAAAGAGAGAGGTATTTTTCTCACTTTTTTGTAGAAAACAGAGCAAGAAGGACAGTGAATATTGACTTACATTAATCAAGGGGCCAGACACACGATTAGAAATGAATGCTAATGTTGCTCTGTGTCTGCGGGATGTTTAAATCAGCAACTGTTTGCTAACATATTCGCCATATCAACTTTTTAAGGTTACCATATGTCAGGGTTATGTTTACAGCTTGCCCCCAAGTGGTCATAAAATGCATTAATTATCCATTAGGCCCAGTCCAGAGGTCCAGTATCTTTAAAATATAAAGTTTCATTTATATTTCTGCATTAAGAGTTTACAATGTACTTAGCAGAAGAGTGCCTCTTAAAAGATTTAACTGCACATCAGGGCTACAGTGGCGATGAAGATATCATGTGGGCTTGCAAGAACTGTGATTGGCTGCATGTCTGATCCCAGTGGAGACAGACAACAAGAAGCCTTACATATTGTTCGGGTCAAATTTGACCAATTTTGACAACTGAGAACAATAAAAACACCCTAAATAATATTCTTTAAGCCTGAAGTATTATGACTTTTCCTAAAGTTGATCAGTGCGGAGAGGGTGTTAATGGTTATCATGAAACCTACAATTCAAAGGTTGCATCCTTCATTTTCAATAAATTATTAGAATCATTATTATCGTTATGGCTGTTGTCTTCTTGTTTTAGATAACATGAGATCATAGTATGATTCTGTATGTATTTTATAAACGAATCGTGCCAAACCAAAGAAAAACATGAATTTGGTATATGCACTATTTATAAAGGAATACTTAAACTGGGTCAGAATATGAACGGTATGTAAGTGTTAAGAAGTTGAAGAAACACTGTGTTGTCCTTGCAGACTTTTCAGTCACACATGTTTAACTAAGTAATCCCCACTGCAACCCTTCTGCTCTACATGAACACCACTCTCTATAAAATGCACGTAAACCATGTGATTAAACCATAGTTTCCTATTGAGTAATATAACCAATGATGATGGGTGAGATGTTTTGAGATGTACGCCATAAGCAGAAGGAAGTTATACTGTCGGAACAACAAGACTGATGGAAAACAGTAAGAAAAGCAGAGCTAAATGTGCCCCAGACAAAACATAGGAGACCTCAGTGTAGAATTTTTAGTAAACACCTGTGGGGTCTCTTTGCTTTGTGTCAGACTAGATGATATTTTAAGGTGGACAGCTCATCAGGATGAGCGACAAGTGTTAGGGTGGGAACTTGAGTAACTGAGTTTCAGGAAGGACAAACAATACAAATCCTGCCTTTTGGTGAACAGCTGCATATTGTATCTTAAAAGAGAAACATTAGCACCTACAACACAGTGTATTGGTTGTACTGCTTTCACCGCAGATGTGTTTATATAAAGGTCCAACTTGTAAATTATTTTCAAAGTCACAGCCACATACTTCATTACAGTTTCAGACTATAAAAATACAAATTCAAGTATCAAATGAACAAACCTCTCATTTGTATAATGAGAATTGTGGGACCTGAAACGAGGACAGAACAGATAAGGAAGCCCTGGTTCACAGTAGCCTTTATGAGACTACTTGTCATGATTGTGGATTTGTTTTTGGTGTTTATTTGTCTGCTTGAGTTCTCTTTCAGAGGCTGGGGCGTGGCTTTCCTGATTGTGTGGAGCTGCTGCTGATGTTGCACATCTGCTTCCCATCTACCTCATCAGCCACAGCATAACAACACTGGTCTTCTCTGCATTCATTGCCAGATTGTTTCCGCTCATCCATGTGACCATGTGCAACCTCCAGCTCTGCCACCGTTGCCTCTCCACCTTAGCCTCAAGCTTCAGCCTCAGCCATAGTCTTCATATATTGGACTGAACCCTTTTCTAAATAAATCCCTTTTTTCCGCTACCCACTATCTCAGTGCCTGCTCTTGGGTCCTAGATAAAAACCGTATTGTCCCACTACTACACCGACCCTTTCAAACAGAAAGACATGTTGCTCAGGCGAAACACTTTACATCCACATATATTTCAGTGGGAGAATGTATTTCCAGACTTTATTGCTGTTAGTCACAATGTCTACAAGTGTTTTTAATGCACCTTGCACTTAATAAACTGTTGCCTTACTAGACAAGATGTTCCCAGGCCAGATGGGATTTGTAATCCATACAACATGTTTTTAAAGCTCCCGATGGTCTCCTCCCAGTTCCACTACACCAGTATCCTGGCATCAACACCTGTCAACTCCTCAGAAAAGCAGCAGTTTTATCACACTCAGCTCATACATGTCTGTATGATGTGTTTGGCATATGACACACTCTTGCTATGCAGATTGGCTGATGAGCATTGCGCTTTAGGGTTTTGGTCACCCCCCCAAAGCTGATGTCCATAGCAGTGGAAGATTCTGATAGGGTTGATATGGCCAGCTGCCTAGGGTGACATCTTGCTGTAGGGCAACACAGGGCGCACACACCAAAAGAAAAAAAAAGGATTTTCTAACACTCATTTGCACGTCACATCAATAATATAATGTCACTGTGTGGGTCGACTAAATTAACCTCGTTGCAGTGGGCGCCCTCATTGTAGTTAGTGAACTAACAGCTTCTACCTGCTGAGAAGATCTCACAGTCAGCAGTAGGAGATGAGGAGAGGAGCAGCAGTAGGTTAACCCTGATGTAGGAAGAGCGGGGGAATCTAGTGCACCTAAATTATATGATAGCTTAATGATGCAAAAATGTAAATCAGACACAAAAAATAAATAAACCACAATCTATAAGTGTTTTTTTTCTATTTGTGTATTTGTGCGATATAGGATTTGAGCAATTTACTTTATTTCTGTGTTTTTAATTAGTAATATGTTATAGTTAATTATAATTTGATTCTTTATCTATATTTATATCTTAGAATTGTTTCTATTCTTCATGCCTCATTTTGGGTATTTGTGTTTGTTATGATTGTATATAATTTGGATATTTATGGTTGTAATAAGAAAGGCGGTTTGCCCAGGGGTGCTGTACAAGCCAGAACCACCACTGGTCCATAGGGTGAGCATTTGAATATGGCTCGACCCATAAATCCAGTGCTTCACCCACAGGCTCTGTAACCTCTTCTAACAGTCTTGTAAAACGCTCACATCACTGATCAAAAAAGACTGATCTGAAAAATATTGTTTGTGGGTGTTTTAACAAAATATCAGCAGTGATACATAGTGGAGCTGAGTTGAGACATTAGTGTAATAAAGTCCCCGCTGCCTCCCTTGTTGCTGGCAGTTAAGACTCTGGATGGAGAAAGATTTGAATATTCAGTAATGATTACATCAGTTAACTGCCATGCTGGCGCCCACACAGCAAGTAATGATGCCTCGAGTCAGTCAGTCTTAATATGTCTGTGAAACAGGTAGCATAAATTGCAATAACTGTTAAAAAACCAGCAGCTTCTTAAAGTATTAATTCCCTCTTCACATAATTGGATAGGACACCAAGGTGGCTGGCAGTATTTTTTATGGGAATGCCCTGTCAGGGGTGCAGATTGTCTTTTGAGGCAGAGTGATGGTTGAGTGCAAAGTGACAGTGAATCTCGGAAATTGGACTCCTTAGAACATTATTTGCCATAAATTACCGGGAGGATCTCTGCTCAAGGTCAGCCATCAAGCAAAGTGACAGCCGTCGAGCAAAGCCGAGTCTGGCCTCGCCATCATCGAGAAACACGCCCCTCCAAAGTTTATCAGCTTGTCCCGGCATCCTACTACCAGCAAAACATGCTCCTATCCCCATGTGACGGCCTTTTTTAAAGCTAGGCCAATAAAAGATGATCAGTGTCCAACCAGAAAGCAGCCGAAGCCAATTACTTCACTGCTTCCATAAAGACTTAAAAGGTTGAACCTTGGGATTCATTTGCACTTGCGTGGCGCCTGGTGAAAAGGTGTCGCTGGGTTTACTGATCCCTCGCGAGCCAACAGTCCATCTACCGTATAGATTTAGCGAAGGCAATCCACTTTAATTTGGATGTTGATTAGAAAGGATTTGAAAGCGGCATTTGAAGACGATGGTGGAATCATGATAAATGGAAGTAGGCGCATTGACAAATAGCATCAACGTTATTGTAATTTATTGGCTAAAATCAGAGAGGAGTTGATAAAAGGCTGCTAATCCAATCAGAATTCACTGTAGTTTTTTTATAAGTGCCCTGTAAGAGAGGTGAATGCTTGGAATCTGTATTACAAGCTGTTTCTATCTGATATGTGACACCAGTGATCAGGCAGACTGGTCTACAGAGGAATAGCCAACTCTGATCGTCCAATCTAATTCATGGAGCAGAAAATATGAGCAGTTGTTAACCACAAAACTGTGTGTTGCTTTGGCAAGGCTTTCATCTGATGCCCGCTGAATGAGTCATATCTCATTTATGTATTCACATAACGTTCACTTGAAAGAGCATTCTTGTTGAAGAAGGTCAAGAGGTCGTGGTTGTTCAGCATATTCAATGCTGCAAAACTGACCCTGATCAAGGAATGTTAAATCCATGTATGCATATATAGAAATGTGCTGCAAGGATTTTTTTTTTTTTAAGAAACAAGCTTCTTTTAAAAACATGTGCATTGATTTCCTGTCCTTACATTCCAGCAACCCTTTAGTTTTAGTTCATTTTAGTATGATGAACAACATTTAGATACTTTCTGAAGTAATCTATGTCTATTTTTGTATCATAGCCACATTAGAGTTGCATGCTGAAGCAGATCTGAGCAGGGACTCTGTTGGAACTCTTTCTGTTGATGTGTCCAAGGACGTTTTGACATCTGATACAGCTACTCTGCTGCTGAACAGCAACCTTTGCAGAAAAGGACCAAATTCACATCCATCTCTCTGGGTTTGATTGGACAGACCGCTATCCATTCTTAGCCATCAGAGCATAACTGAATGTACCACAGTCCCTGCTTAAGACTAAATCAGGCTTAGTACAGCGACAAAAATGTAGTTTGGATTTATAAAAGTGAGCAGTGAGTGGTGATGGATTAGCTAGCTCAGGCAAGATGCAACTCTCTGCAAGATGATTTCCATATTCCTGTTTTATTATTTTTAATATGCAGCACTCGTGCAGTTTTTGCACGATTTTTGAGCCATTGCACAGAAACTTGTTCTGATGTGCACTCTATGGTGTATAATCTGAATGACTCAGAAAGTCTATCTATCTATCTATCTATCTATCTATCTATCTATCTATCTATCTATCTATCTATCTATCTATCTATCTATCTATCTATCTATCTATCTATCTATCTATCTATCTATCTATCTATCTATCTATCTATCTATCTATCCATCCATCCATCCATCCATCCATCCATCCATCCACCTATCCATCCATCCATCCATCCATCCATCCATCCATCCTTCCACCTATCTATCTATCTATCTATCTATCTATCTATCTATCTATCTATCTATCTATCTATCTATCTATCTATCTATCTATCTATCTATCTATCTATCTATCTATCTATCTATCTATCTATCTATCTATCCATCCATCCATCCATCCATCCATCCATCCATCCATCCACCTATCCATCCATCCATCCATCCATCCATCCATCCATCCATCCATCCATCCATCCATCCATCCATCCATCCATCCATCCATCCATCCATCCATCCACCCTTCCACCTATCTATCTATCTATCTATCTATCTATCTATCTATCTATCTATCTATCTATCTATCTATCTATCTATCTATCTATCTATCTATCTATCTATCTATCTATCTATCTATCTATCTATCTGGAATCATGCTTTACAATATGGCAAAGTAAACACAATGTGTAGTTAATAGGCTAATACAGTACCTTTGAGATAATCTACATATATGTATCCATCAAATCTATGGTGAAAAAAATGTGGGCATATTAAAATGTTGACACATTTGGAAGCTCATGTAGTCCTGTTGTTGCTGCATGAAAAAAAAGAAGATAAAAGATGCAGAAGTTGTCAAACCAGAAATCAGAAATCAGATTTTTTAACTAAAACAAGGACAAAATGTCATATTATCCCGATTTTAGCATCACTGCACTGGTTGCCTGCTCATCTTAAGCACTGATTTTATTGATAGTTAATATTTTGTTGTGTATTTGTAAAGTTTTTCACAGCCAGGCTCCACTTTATATTTCAGAGTTCTTCAATTACCAACCTGAGTGCAGTCTGAGGTCCTCAGACAAGAAACTGCTGACTGCTGGGATATGTAGCTTAAAGACTAGAGGGGATTGTTCTTTTCCTGTCAGAGCACCCTCAGCCATACAGTAAATGACCTAGCTTAACAAATCATTATATTTCTTTAAATCATGTCTTAAAACTGATGAGTCAAAAAATATATATTTTATATCTTTCATATTGGCTCTAATCAGATTTGAATCACTTGTCTGTTTGACTGGTTCGAGTGTTTGTTTTGCATACAGCACTCTGTGATATAAAATGTTGCTTTTTTTCATTATGTTACTATATATTTATTGAAGGTGCAACAATCTGACATAATATTAGAGCAGTATTTGTACTGACTTTGAAGAAACCATCTCTCAATCACAGCAATTGATGGTGATTGAGAAAAACATTGAAATTCCATATAGTCGTTCAATATTGGTTGAGATTGTTGGTAAACACTATATAAGGGTCAATGATATTTTTTGTGTCCATGTGGTTTAGTCAAATTTAAAGGGGGGTCTGCTTTTAATCCATTTAGGGGGGATTTATTAGAGGATTATGACAAAAATGTCTAAGTGGTGTAACCATAAAAACTTTGTACCAAATAATTCAACTTGCTTAAAAACAGTAAATTCTCAATAAAACACCATATCAACTAGTTTGGCATGATCTTACATTATAACTTTTTATATTAAATAAAGGTAATGGAATACAATTGTTCTAAATATTACATTTCATCTGGGGAATCATGGAGATCAGGAACCATTTCAGTCATTATTAGTATAGTCCACTTAAATACACTGTAGGTGGATAAAATATGTAATATGTATCATTCTTTTTTGGTTACACCATTTGACATTTTCAGGAGCATTCAGTCTTACTTTTGGTAAAAAATGGTGCAAATATCATTTCAAATGACATAAAACCAACAAAAATACTAAATGTGCATTTTAACAAACCTGATGCTGCTTTTAAAAATATTTTTTAACATATTATTGAATTGCTCATCTTGCCATCTCTTATTTGTCACTGACCCATGTGCAAAGCACAGTGAGAGTGATTTAAAATCTCCTAAAGAGGAGCGAGTGAGCGCTCTTCTTGGCGAAAGCTGAACTGACCCATATCTGACCTTACACCTCTCTTGTCCTTTCCTTGCTTATCTGTGTAGTGAAGCAGCTTGTGTAAACCTGAGCGTTTTGTGTGTACTTTCCTGACATCACACTACATGATGTGATGACCTCTTGCCGACGTGCAGCATTCCAGACTGCCTCTTGCAGCTTTAATGAAAAATGTAATCCCTCGCTATCTCAGACGCCACCGTTACATTTGCCCAGACAGTCAGTCAGACTTGGATGTCATGCGTATTCCTCCCCGCACTGGGATGGTGACATGTGATAGCACCGGGCTTATTCTGCTTTATTCCTCAGCCCCTGGTGATAATTTCCACGGGGCGTGCAGTCAATCACACCGTGCTTGCCTTGTCACCGGCGGGCCCGGGCCGTCAGTCGGACTACACTGCCTCCATGGAGAATAAACACCACCCGCTTCCCCGTCTCCTCACTGTCTCCACGCTCCTCTGCTGACAGACAACAGCTCATGTGTGCCAGAGATATGCTCGCTGTGAGATTTCCCATAATCATCCTCTGTTCAGCTTCTCTTTCCTATAGCCTTTCAATTTTGCTGTGTCAGGCTTACGCTCGGATTGGTGCTAACGATCTTAGCTGATGCAATTTGTAAGACACACGGATGCGACCAGTCAAAGCTGAGTTATGAAAATGTGTTTTCCTCCGTGCTTGTTTGGAGATTCTCTGTTCTCAAGTGTCTGTGCTGATAGAGTTAGAGCTTTAAAAGAATTTTTTTAAAAAAGAGGCATTGTTTCCGGCTGTGTATGCAAGGACAAACATAATCAGGATGTGTGGATGAATAAATGAACACAGACATTGTTTTTAAAAGTCAATACTTCTTCTACCATGCAACAGATAAGACTGACAGCCTGATTATTCTGTGAACATGTGTTAATTAGAGATTTCACTTTTAAAGGGCCTGTATGCCCAAATTAAAAGACATATTTGCTCTATTAAGCAAATAGTTTAGGTTTTATTTGCCTGAATAAGTTTTAAATCTGCAGTAATCACAACGTTCATATGGAACAAATGTCTTTATGTAATCTGAAAGCGGTCTCTTGTAGTCTCAAATGAATAGAGAATCATCAGCAGTGTTGAGGAGTAACTAGTTACATGTATTGGCATTATGTAATTTATTGACAAAATAAATGTAAGTATAATCTGTTCCACTTACTGAGAAAAAAAATGTGTCATTAAATGACAGTTACTGATGAAAATGTTGATGATTATAAAGGAGGTTACATCTGAAGTAACACCTTTAACATTTTACTCAGGAGGGTTTTTTCCTCATGTTTTAATTTAACATGTTACTGAATAGTGACTAGTAATCTGTAACCTATTACATTTCCAAAGTTACCTTCACAACCTTGCTTATCACCTGACTCAGTAGATTGAAGCAGCTGCTTTGTTTAACTGGATAAACTACATTTGCATAAAAAAAAACAGATAAAAAGAGTGTGAATATTGGACTTACATTCATCAGGTGACTAGCAACAAAATCCCAAATGAATACTATTGTTGCTCTGTGTCTGATGGGTGCGTAAATAGGAAACTGTTTTTAAGCACATTCACCATATGGGCTTTATAAGGTGTAATGACAGCTTCTTGTTTAGTCCCCAGGAGGCCGGAAAATAAAATGAATGTAGCTTAAAGCATCATGTCAACAGGTATTCTGCAGTGTCTTACAGTAGTGTGATAATGACACTGAACTGACACTTTATTTCACTTTGCTCATCAGAGAGGCAGGCTTCTGTCCTGCCAACATCATATTCATCTGAGACTGAAGCTGTAGCAAAGTTTTTACTGCAGGCTCTGACTGAACAATTGAATAGATTGGTAGGATGAATGCAGGATGCTTACAAAAAGGTATGATTGGTTGATTGTTTCACAGCATCAGGCTTATTGAACAAACTGGAGATGTGGGAACACATTCAGAAATCTGGACCAAGATAACTGATGTCAAAGCCACAGCCTCATTGTGACCTATATTCAAATAATTCTATTACAGTAGTTCTGTATTGGACTGTTTTTGAGTTTTGACAAAAATCTCAGAGACAAATATCACAAAACCTGTACGGCTAGAGACTAGGGCCTGACTGATACTGGATTTTTGGGACTGATGCCAATACCAATATCAGTGAGTAAAAACCTCCGATCTCGATATATACAGTAGAATAGAAACGTTTTTTATTGCCATTGTCCTACATGTGCAAATAAATTGAAAGCAATTCTTATGGGTGCCATAAGGTAAAGTTTAAAAAGTGCTTAGAATAGATAGTAGCCCATAACTATATATATATATATATATAAACATATTTAGTACTAAACTAAAAGGAAGGTAAAACAAAGAAAAACGCACACACTCAAGACACTCACACATTCTGCTGTCATTATTGCATTATTATATAATGAAAAGCTGCCTATTTAACCCTAACATACTGTTCATTTTTACATTAAGAACTGTAAAAAATACCCCAAAAAACATAAATAGATTTCTTTCAGGTGGACTTTTCCTAATTTGACCCCACATATACAAACATTTAAATATAATGCAGCATTTGATACACATTTTTGTATATGCCTATGTCCAAATTTGACCTGTGCTTATTAAAAAAAATTAGGAAAATGTATCTTCTATAAAATGTTCTCCTGGACCATACATAGTGATTGTGATAGAATACACTCTGTTTGAGTATTAATCAAACTTTTAACTGATGGGGAATTTATGAATGTGAATTGGTGTAAAGAGTAATTATCAGTCATAATATGAACAGTATGCAAGGGCTAAGTTTAAAAAATAAAACAAATATCGGTACATATCGTACAACAGAGTCACCGATACCGATATATCAGTCATAAGGTCAATATCGGCTGACTGATACATCAGTCGGGGCTCTACTAGAGACCACTAAAGGTGAAGAGAATGATATGTCTGTTTTTTGTTTATTTGTGCTTCGCTTCTTGTGTACTGTCGCTTTAAGAAAGGATCGGCGTAACCAGCGATCTGTGTTGACCAATAAAAGAAGCTGCTGAACTAACTCTGACACAGGTTGATCTAATAGGTGAGTAAGTGGGGTTGTTTGGGCTGTAATGTGTAGATAGAGGGGTTAGCTTAGAAAAAAGGCCGACTTTAAGCAATCCGATGTGATTACACTGAGAGAAAAGCTCAGCTACAACGTTGTTTGCCACCTTTCTCAACCCTCCACGGTAATGATCGACTGTTTGCTCACATTCTATGAAAAAGACACAAATTGCTGAAGCGGTTCAGTGGAGACTGAATGATGGTGAACGACGACTAGCGCACCCCCCCCCACACACCCCCACCCCCACCCACAATCCTCCCTGCCAGGACAGATGTGAAAGCTTTTAAAGCGACTGCAAGTGTTCATTAGAGATAAGGGAGTTTGTCTGCCCACGTAATTGCCCAGCTCCTGTGGCAGACTGTATATGCCAGTCAACTATTACCAGTATGACAGCGGCCTGCCAGGCTCCAGCAGCTGCTCTTGTTTCCTGACATTTAGACCCATTTAGGCTCATTAGAACTAAGAAGCCAGCTGGGCCTTTGTTGTTTGCCTGTTTTGCTCACGCTGAAGATAAATGAGTGGCAACTTAAAGCGCTTTTTTAACTTGTGCTTAACTGTGGCTCAACAAGTCTAGAGTGGCAGGAGACGCACTCACTCATTCTGATTATGCTCATATAAACAAATGTCACTTCTCACACTGGTAATTCCACCAGTAACTATTTTAAAATGTGAGTAGTAGCATCACATAAGTCACATAATATATCTGTGAAGAATATTTAATGATTACTTATATATAAATAAATATATATATACATATTTATATATGTACATTTGACTTTGCATCAAAAACCAAGTCCTAGAACTAATGCAATAGCATTTCGTCAAAAATGTAGATTTTTAGTTTTCAATTTACATGCAAGTGCAAAGCATAAAATGTGTGAATCATATTTAGTGATCATATATATTTTGTATATGTATACTGGACTGTGCATCAACAATCAAGTCCCAGAACAGGGATGTCAAACATATGGCCCATGGGCCAGAACTGGCCTACCAAGGGGTCCAATCTGGCCCACTGGATAAGTAGGCTTAATTCCAATTTTTCAATAAAATGCGTTGTTCTCACAGTCGAGGCTTTCTTTGCTGCCCATGGACTATTTGAAATAGTTGACTTGATATGTGATTCAGATTTGAAGGTCAATTTTTTCCTTGGTGGGTTTGAACACATTTTATTGTATTTCTTACCATGGTAACCCTAGTTGGTTTATTATAGTAAAGTTATAATGTGTATTTTATAAATGATATATTATTTATAGGTTATTATGCAATGGTTTTATTGGTTTCGGCCCCTCAATTTGGGCCCTTGAACTAAAATGAGTTTGACACCCCTATCCTAAAACACTAACTTTTGGACCTTGTGGTGAGAATATTTAATCAAATGTAGATTTTTGGTTGTACTTTATATGTAAGTGATGAAGCAAGTCTCAGATGTTAATTCCAGATGTGTGCAGAATGTCAGCTACAAGCAGCTTCAACAGGTTTAGCTTTAATTCTGGGAACAAACAGCAGAGCAGTGCTGCATTTCCACTGAGCTAATATTCAGTGGCACCGCTCTGATAACAATTTTAGGTGCAAGGTGTGACCCTGAGGGTAGTCTGCTTCATTTCAGTTTGCTCTGATATAGGATTGCCAATAGACACAGAGTGCTGCCTAAAATGTATAAGCACTGCAGCCCCACAAATACATTGTCCAACCTGATATATCAACCAATATTAGCTTAGCATATATATATTCTGGTATTAGTGGCCAATACAATGACAAATTGCAGTCGAGAAATGCTAAAGACAAGCCTGATGTAGTTTAGAAACCGTGTCTCCATTGCATAGTTTTCCACCTCATTTTTTACACTGTAAATGATCCATATTATACAGTATTGCTTAATTGTTAAAATAAATAGTCAGGGGATAATTATAATACATGTCATGTGTTAAAAAAACAACTTCCTAAATATTGTTATTGGATATTTAAAACTCTCAAATTCAATCCTAAATTTTGATATGGGACTCAAGGCTCCAGAATCACTCATGCTGTAGTCAGAGTTATCTGCCAAGGAGTGAAATTTAGCCAAACTCAACATTTCAGTGAATATGATTTAAAACTTCAATCTCAGTGCTGTGGTGTGGCTTTAATCCAGGTTGGAGATTGTAAAAAGTACATTTTGAGGCCAAGAAGTTACACGTGAATCATATGGCTCTGGGTATTTTAGGATTACTTAAAGTCTGTGTAAAGTCAATTCATTGATTTACTTCTAAACATATTATACATGTTGGAAAATGGTTACAGAAAACATGTGAAAAGGCTGATAACTATGCAGTATTGAATTGTGGAGATAGAGCCTTAACCTGTTTCTCACCCTTTAATTTTTCCTGATTTTCTGAGCCTGACCGTGGCCCCTCCCCTACTATATAAGACCAAGAATCCGCTCTCTTCAGTGGTTAACCTGCCTAGTGGCCAGTTATTGTTACTACATCTAACACTACTACTACTACTACAGTCTACAGTTAGCCAGTAAACTGAGTTAGCCGCCGAGCTACCGCCAGAAAGCTCTCAGACGTAGCGTCCATGTTTCTGGTAGAGGTGGTGACTTTGATTGACAGGTGACACTCGGTAGGGGGCGGGGTTTCAGCGAACTCGGCGGGCAATCCCACAGCGTTTGGGAGCAGAGACAGAGGCTGATTTTTACAGAACTTCGAAGCCTAATTTCATATATTTGTCGATTTTTTTAATCATTTAAATTTGGCAAGGTGGTTAACAACACACTTTTCTGTGTAATGTCAAACTCAGAACACATATTTATTCTTACTTTACACAGACTTTAATGTATAGACAGTGGAATATAATGTTTTTATATTGGTTTTTTTTCTTAATATAAGAATTAATATAATATCATATGATGGCACATTGTATGATTTTGATGTCATAATGAGTGTAGAATTGTGTCAGTCTTCACTCAGCTTTACAAAAATATCTCTTCATAGAGAAACACTGTTCTTTAATATAATGATTTGATTATTGATTAGATTATTAAAGCTTGCATGTTATTATATAAAACTTTGACTCTGACCTCATTCATGAAGTCAAAATGAGTGGGGGGCAGCAGAATCAATCACAAGCGCTGCACTGTTGCTTTGATCCAACCATGTTTCAGTTCACAACATCAAACCAGCTTCACGATGGGTGATTAAACCATCGACTAAAGCCGGTTTTCCTGCCAGACACCAGATATGTCATAAGGCCCAGTGAAGGCCTCAGGCTCAGAGACGCACCGAGCTGAGGTGTTGACTTGTGTGATGAGAACACTTAATATGAGTCGAAATGACATATGAAACATCCGAGGTGCCACATCTCATCATCATACATTTGTGTCAGAGAGCTTTACATACAACAGCCTCTATCTTTATCCCAACTTCACACCATACACACAAGACATCAGCAGCATCCGTCTGTTCAATTCACACTGACATCAGAGCCAGCTGTCCTGTCAGAGCTGGGAGGACAGTGAGTGTCTTCACCAGGGAAATACAACAAAGGAATGGACAGAAACAGTCTCCAGATAGGCTCAATCACATGTATACGAGAAGAAAAATGTGTTGTTGCTTCTTACTGTTGGCTGTTCCATTTGTTATAATAAAGCTGTTCTGTGTGACTGACATGTGATGTACCTTAAAGAAAAGTACCCGAGAACTTTTTTTTTTGTTTCAGACCGTTGATTAAATTTAAATCAACATCCCAGATTTGAGAGTTGTCTGCTATAAATCATTAATTTGTTTATTTATTGGAATACAACAAAAAAAAAGAGACAAAAAAAACATAAGCAAACATGTTTTCATTTGGCATCTAACTCTGATATGTCAGAAGCGATGAGGTAAGGTGTTCTGTATTTCATTCATTCATTCGCAGGTGTAGCGGCGGTAGCAGGGGGGCTGGAGCCGTCATTGGGTGAGAGGTGGGATACACCCTGGACAGGTTGCCAGTCCATCATAGGACTAACATAGAGTAAACAAACAACCATTCAGCAGCAGCCTGTAGCTGAGCGGTTACAGTGCATGTCACATACCTGCAACGTCCCTTGTTCTAGTCCGGCAAGGGACATTTGTTATTTGTCATATCCATCTCTCTCTCTCTCTCCTCTTGTTTTCTGTTGGCCACTATGCCACTAAGGGCGTACTCACACTAGGCAATCGTACCGTGCCCAAGCACGTTTGCCCCCTACAGTCCGGATTATTTGGCTAGTGTGAGTGCAAGTGTACCGTGCTTGAGTACAGTACACTTCCCTGGTAAGGTACGCTTGGAAGAGGTGTGCTTAGGCACGGTACACTTGGTCACGCATGCGCACTAGGGATTCATATTTTTCCCGAAAATAAAACATTTTAAATCCCAGGAAAAGAAGCCAATTTTCCAGGGAATCCCGGGAAATCGACGATTTTTAAAAGGCAACACTAGCTGAGCCCTGGTCATTTCACAAGCAACACTAAATGCAACGTGGAGACATTATGCATATATGGGTTCCCAATCCGACCATTTGTTGTGTATTATTTTATCATTATTAAGGCAAAAGAACTCAATTTATGTTCATGGACATTATAATGAAAAGGCTATAGGCTTAATATTAGTTTGCATCCAGCGTGCTGCGTGGACTTCATTACATCTGCTGCACCACTGCTACCACAATTATGAAATGCTAAGTTTATTATCTGTCACTGTGACCCTCATAAAAGTAATATTTTACAAATCTGCATTATATAAACTAACGAAATTCGTTAAAGTCATTTGGCGACTTCTAAGTCATTAAACTAAGTCTTACTTTTACTGGAGTAAAGAGTTGAATCAGGACGTCTGCTTTTACACAAGTATCTAGTACTGCATACTACACAGGCATGACTCAGAAGAACAAGCTTGTACTTTTTAATCATAGTGCGTTGTGTTAACTGATCGGCTGTGTTGTGTTTTACCGGCACACAGCACGAGAACACACCTGTGCATGTTTTATGAGAGTAAACTGTCTATATGTTTTTGCGCAATGTGTTGTAGGTAACCGTGCTTGAGTACGGTACGGTTGGGATAATGTGAGTGCAGGCCAGCGGGGGACAGGGGAGGGGGGACATCCATGCTTCAGCATGGTACGGAACAACTGGCCCTAGTGTGAGTGCGCCCTAACTGTCTCATAATAATAGGAAAAAAATGACCAAAAATAATGTTTAAAAAAACAACCATTCACACCTATGGGCAATTTTAACTTAGTGACAGAGTTGCATGTTTTTGGTCTGTGGGAGGAAGTCCAATTACCCAGAGAGAACCCACGCAGGCATGAGGAGAACATACAAACTCCACACAGAAGGACCCTAGTCAGCCGGCAGGTTCAAACCCAGAACCTTCTTGCTATAAGAGTTAACCACTGTTAGAGAATTGAAAGTGTCTAAAAATCTTCAAACAGACCAACAGGCAGAACTTTCAGGAGTCTTTTCTCATAACTGCATAATATGCAAATAGTACACTGATGGGTTATAAACCAGGCAAAGCAGCCACTTCAGCTTTACTGTGTGGTGATTTGATTGGTTGTAGCTTTGTTTGGGAAACAGGACTTTGCATAGGCTGGCTGTGACTGAGGATGTAGAGCGGGTCGTCCACCAATCGGAAGATCTGTGGTTCGATTCTCTGCTCCTCCAGTCCACATGTCCATGTGTCCTTGGGTAAGATACTTAACCCTGCGTGGTAGTTCCTGTCCTCAGTGTATATATGTGTGTGAATGGGTGAATGTGACATGTAGTCTAAAAGCACTTTGAATGGTCAAAAAGACTAAAAAAGTGCTATTTACCATAGCTAAAGCAAAATATCACACATGATGCAGGCCTTCAGGTGGCTTTTACTTTATTACCTAAAGTTGAGGCTCTGGGTCAAAATCCAGTTGGATCGTCATCATTCCACCTGATAGTGTGTTTACGTGCATGGTGCATTTTTAAAAAATTCATTCAAGAATTCAGAATATTGCACACAATACAAAGAAAGAGGAGCATGCTCGGGGCTACAATTCTGGAGGGTTCATCTGGGTATGTGGATCACTTAAATTAAACAAATATGAAGTATCTGCACACTGAATATTTTAATATTGTAAGTAAGTAGTGAAATGACTGGAAGTGAAATAATTGTTTAAAAAAATATTACTTGAATGTGCATAGACTTCATAGTTAGTGGGAACACATGCATCGTCCTATTCATTTTGATTCAGTGGTTCATATCAGATAAAGAGTGTCTATACTAAACACAGAAGTCTCAATTGGCCACACAGGGAGAGCTCAGAAGGGTGGAGCATTCTTCTCTACAGCAGCTCCACTTTATGACTCAAGATAACAGGACAGGTGTTTTTTTTATGTTGAAATCTTAATAAGAGTAACTTTAATTTTTGCCAGCTCAGTAAAAACTTAGTTGGACGTTGAATCATCTGTCTGGTCTCATCTCTAAATTGCCTCTTTAAATGACAAACTGTAGCAGCATTGCAAACTTTTAGCATTGCATAATTTCAAAGAGATTTTTTTTTTTTTTTTTTGCTGCTTGGAGACAGACTGGATCTATCCTCCGGCTCCGAGTCTCAGGGGAGTGCCAATTAGCTTGTTTTTCTTGCCTTTGATCATCGGAGGCGAGATGGTGCAACATGATGCCACACTCAGGTGTTATCTCCTTTGTCTGAGTGTAAGAGCAGACCGAGAAAAATAGATCGCATCTCTTCTGTCATTACACGTCTGGGTGAAATGTCGTCGCGGCGCCGCAGATGAAGACGATGCCAGCGGTAAAAAATAACAAACACATGCTTTTGAGGATATCTTTATCAAGCAACAGTGCTTTGAAGTGGATTAAAGAGAGGGGCTGAGAGTGTGAGAGGAGGCGGTTGGTCTCAAAAACACTGAATGAGTCTGCAGAGCTGGCGTAAAGAGCCGCCGCGTGATCTTTAAGAAGGGTTTCAGATAATTTAGCCTTGGCACTGAGCCCCCCCACCCCCCCGCCCCAAAGGACTTCTCGGACCGAGGCGAGATCGGCCGTGTCCTCCTGCAGCGAGCGACATCCATAAAGATGACAGCCGCCCTGCAGGAGATGCTGGAGGGTGACACGGGAAGTGAGGCCTGCCCTCAAATAACCAAGCTGTTGGGTCCTGACGGCAGCGCCTACAGATTAGAAGTGAACAGAGGTAGCTGCCGTCCTGTTGGCAGGCTGCGCACCCATTTGGCATAACGGCGGCAGGCTGGTGAGGCGGTGATAACTTTAGATTGCAGGAATCATCAGGCGTGACGCTCTGTAAATGGACATCAACAGGAAAGATAAATGGTGAGGAGCGGGCCAGCCAAAGACGATGCCACAGATGCAAACGCACCTCTTAAATAACAAAGTCTTCTCCAAGATGCCCCATCCACATTAGGCAGAATGTTGGCAAACACCTCCCTCCCTTAACCCTTACATACTGTTTGGGTCAAATTTGACCCATTTTGACATTAGGCAGAGCTGTAAAAACACTACAAATGTCTTTTATTCTCAAATTTGATGACTTTTCCTAAACTGGCCCAAAATGCACAAAAATGAATATATTTTAAATGTTATACCTTTGTATAGATGCTGTCCATTGAGTCTGTTCTGGGTCAAATTATCTCCGTATCTATTAACATGTGTTATAGTTAAATAAATAGTTCATAGTTTTAATCATTCTTTCTATGATGTAGCAGTGAAGACTGATGGCTCTAATGGTTATACAATAAACCCCACACTTCCATAAAGTTCTGCTCATTTTCACTTTACATTAAATACATTTCCATCATTATTGTTATGTTATATTTTCATGTCTTAGGTAAAATATGAACAATGAACAAAGTTTTAATCACACATTTATTGATCAGTCAGATCCACTATTGATGCTTTCTAAACACATCTGTGCTTCAACATTTGGTATAGACACTTTTTATGAGGAGATTCTTCGACTGGGTCACAACTGACCCAGAACGTACTGTGAGGGTGTAGACTATGAACAGTATGTAAGAGTTAAACTTTCATCTAATTTTCTCCGCTTTATATCAATGTTGGCGTGTGTCATCCTGTGAGGAAAACGGAGTAAATATACAGTAAATAAACAACTCAAGGTTTTCTAAGCTTAGAAGAGTTATTTTTCACCAGTGGGAGGATGAGCAAACATCCTCTGCAGTCCCTGATGAGGTGTTATGACAGTAAGTTTAATAAAGCATGAAGAAGTCATTAATAAGTAATGCTCTGCTGTGCTGACAAATAATGTAGAGAGCATCAGCTGGAGGCCCGGACTAAATCACATCAGCACGGGCGGCCAAATATCAAGTCACTGAAGCAAAATGAGGAGTTATTCCAGTGAAAAAAAGGCAAGAGAAACACTCACATGATCATCCTGCAGGCTCGTGTGCAGAGAGCCTATCTCACTTCCTGTTTGACATCTATAAGTATGTAAACATAATATCCTCATACCATACAGCACAACATTTTTAAAGAAATAGTTAAACCTTTTTGAGAAATACATTCATATTCTTTCTCTTTGAGACTGAGATAAGCAGATGTCTATCACATTGGAGCTGGAGTCAGGTCATAGTTAGCCTAGTTAACCACACTTCCCAACAACTGTAAAGCTCACTGACTAACAGGGTTGGGAAGGTTACTGTGGAAATGTAATAGATTACAGATTACTAGTTGATTTTTAAATTCTAATAAGTAATGTAACTTATTACATTTGATGACTTTTTGATGACTTTTCTAATGTTCTAACCAATGTTTTCAGCTGTTAGGGTAAGTGTTCCCATTAAGCACCAAAATCTAAGTTCAGCTGTTTTTCATGGATACTGACATGGTACTGACAATTTCCAGAAAAATTGGGTGGACTTTGTATCACCAATGCTGCAGAATGTAAATTGTTCATTTGTTAAAAAGATTAGAAGTGTTTCCAAATCCTCCACCAGGAGAAAAAGGACTGTAAGAAGGGAGTGAAAATAACCTTTCTCAGTTTTGGCCTGGGTTGTGTCCAATGCAACGAGTGAGAAACTAGATTTTGAGACTTCATAAAGATGGGAGTGGGTACAAGATCTTCAGTAGACTGTTGAACAGAAGCCAAAACCCAGTTGCAGCTGTGGTTAGAGGTACAGGAGGAATCATACTACCCATAACAAGTGCAGTGGCTGTCCTCGTGTCAGTTATTTATGTAACCTTGTATTGCAAAACAGACCGGCAAGTGCTTCTGACTTGGTACAAGGATTATCTGTGGAAAGTGGCGTTTAAGTGACAGCGTAGACAGTGGGAAGGACGTTGCACGACATCCAAGAAAAAAACCATTGCTCAGAAAAAAGCACAAAACTGCCAACTTAAACTTTGCCAAAGAGGCCTGGTGATCTTTGGTCAGATGAAAACCAAAATAACCAAAATAAATGAGTTATGATAGGATGGGGTCCAGCAGGTTAGGCGTGGACCTGGCCAGAACTACCACAGTGATGGCATAGTGCCAGTTGGGAAACATGGAGGTAGGAGTGAGCTGATCTGAAGCTGCATGAATGCAAAAGGTGTAGGTCAGATGATGTTTATAGACGGCAAGTTTATGTCCCTAAATACTGAATGAAAAGATGACTCCCTGTCTCTAAAAGGTTGAAAGAGGGAGAGGAATGTTCCATGACAGTGATCCCAAACCAGGGCTGGGTATCGGTACTCGATACCCTTAAGGTATCTACTGAAATAAACAAAGTACTATTGATCCGATACCTACAATCGCTCCTTTTTGTACACAAAGCTAGAAAATATGACTATTTGTATGAACTTGCTCACAGCCAATCAACACAAGTGTTCTTCGATTTAATGCGACATGCGATTGGCCCACTGCCACTGCAGCTACAACCTGTCTGTAGTGGTATTTTATACAATTTAATGCTTCTATTCACATGATGGGTATACAATGAAGTACTCAATTAGTATCAGTATCACTTTAAGGGTACTTGGATTGGTACTGGTATTGTAATTTTTTTAAATGATACCCAGGCCTATCCCAAACACACTGCAAAAATCAGACAAGTTTTCAAAGAACAAAAAAGTCAAAACTATGACCTGGCCAAGTACCCCCCCTGAGCTGAATCTAACAGGACACCACTGGAGTATTTTAAAGAGAAAGGTAGAGGAACAAAAGAACCCTCCAGCAAAGAGCAGCAGAAAAGAATCATCTTTGAAGAATGACAGAACATCTCTCAACAGATTTGTGCAAAACCGGTATCATCCCTGCCCAGGAGGATCCAATCTGTCATCAGGAATAAAGCCGGACACACACAATATAAAACTAGAATTACTGCCTTGTGGTTGTATGCCTCCACCCACCAGTCAAAGCTGTAGTTTGCATTCATCTCTGTCCAGACTCATAGAATATTTGTAGTCAAGACCAAAAAGGTATTAAGTGTATTTTTCTTGTGTTTGTTCATGTTTGGCTAATAAAGCTGATTCTGATAGAACACTAAGTTGTAGCCATGACAGTAGATGATGCTTTACATATAGATTTTGCTGTAAAGAAGCTTCCGGTGGGGCCCAACTGGGGGAGACCCACATGTTTGCCCATAGGGTGTCTAAGTGGGATCAGAACCGACCTTAAGCCAGCACATATTGGCTTCATATGTGGGGCCCATGTTTCTGAAACAATATAGGGCCCATACAGTTTGACCTGTTTATGCCCATGCCCGCTTAGCCCACTTACATCCCTTATGGGGCTCATACAGTCAGCCCATATGGGCTACACATGTGGGGACCATGTTACTGAAACCATGTGGGACCCACAAAATTTGCCCAGTTCAAGCCCATGCCCACTCAGTACCCACGTAGCCCACATTTAACCCATTTGGGGCCCACATGGACATGCTGGCTGGGAATTAGCATATGAATTATTGAGTTATGGCCAAAAATGTTCTTTATGAGGTCACAGTGATTGCTTTGGCCATCAAAATCTAATCAGTTCAAAATTGAGTGCAAGTGGATGTTTGTGCTAAATCAAGGTGTTCTGAGATATTGCATTCATGAGAAAATGGGACGAATGGACAGAAAACATAATGCCTCAGGTCTCTGGTAATTAGCACAGCAACAGTCTTCATATCTTGATATCAGTAAGATAAGATAAAAGAATGTAAGAATGTAAGCTTAAAGAACATTGGATTACATGTCCGGACAGGATAAAATCTATGGTTTGTTATTGTCCAATTCTTTGCTGCACACATTGCAATGGGATCGTGCTGTGACCACATTTCCCAATACCAAGCTATGGACCATGAAAATAACAGTGAGTCGAGTTGGCCTCATAAAACATGCTCACTTCTGTTGAAAAAAATAAAAAAAAATAATGGAATTTTGCTATTTTATGGAGGCTCATCCGTCCGTGGCCCCACCCTCTCACTCTATTTACAGCGGAGAATAAAAATGCATCCCAGTGATCACGGCGCTCATATAAGCTCTGCCTCATAACCCAGACCTTGATCGTCATCTATTTACTTTGCGCCGCACATACGGTCATATTACAGCTGCACGCTTTATGTGCAGCCCATGTCACATCTTAACAGATTTATTTATAACTTCCACCTCTTGCTCAGGGCAGAGAGTGCAGCTCTGCCTGACTGACAGGATGCATTATACAGTGCAGAAGTGCAGAGCTGTACCTCCACCCACCACAAAACTACATATCTTTACCAACAACACAGACTGGAAATGTATCACCAGCACTGCTAGTTCATAATTGACCACCTTAGAATAAAAAATGCAGCTGTAGTCTGCTATACATTTTCATAAAAAGTGACAGCTATTAGCCCAGTTGGTTAGCCATGCTAATGAGCTTCAGTATTGGGATTAAGAACATTTTCCTTCAATGTAAAAATGCCTTCCTGTCAGCTGAGATAACCGAAGAATCATTACATTAATTTTCTTAAATGGAAAAATCCATTATTGTGAGAAAAAGCCAATGAGCAGACTGGCCTCAGCTCTTATCCTCTTCATTGTGTGTGTTAGTATGCAGTGTAATTCAGGAGAAGAGGCTGATTCAGCACCATGGACAGCAGCAATGGGCTAACATGATTCTTCTACTTTACAAAAATCCATTATCCTCACCAGACACTGTGCTGTTAATGTACACCTCTGGACTTGTGCAGGGTTATATGGAAAAAAAAATATTATGAAGTAATGGCTAAATGGCTGAAATGGTCAACCATAGTAGTGTAGTACATGTCAAATCTTAACTAAACCTACTGATGAAAAAACATGGACTGTTTTAACAATACTTCTACATAAATTATGGCACAAAAAAATCAGTTCAGACTAGGGTTGGGCAATGTATTGATATTCTGACAAGAGTATATATATTGTCTTAGATTTTTGATATCGTAATATGGCATAAGTGTTGTCTTTTCCTGGTTTTAAAGGCTGAATTACAATAAAGTGACATAATTTGTAATATTTGGAATTTACCAAACTGTTCTAGCTCTTCTGATATTTGCCTTTACCCATTTATTCACTATATCAACATTGCTGATGACTATTTATCAAAAATCTCATTGACGCAATATTGATATTGAGATATTTTTATTTTATTTTGACCATATGATCCAGCCCTAGTTCTAACAAGACTTCTGGAACTTGAATTGTCAAAGTCCATCTGTCAGGTTTGTCAGACATGTCAGAAGATCTTTACAATCATTGTTTTTTATTGTTTATTTGTTTATTTGCACATTTGTAAAATAAAAGTCAGAGAATGAAAAAATAAAACACATGTGCCGGTGAGGTAGAAACCCACTATGGGCCTATCTAAAAACCTCATCTATAAGAGATAAAACACAATAATAATGCAAAGTAAAATATCAAAATAAACATAAATATCATTAACCTAATTAATATTATATATAAAAATTGCAAAAATAAAATCACCACAGTTTCAATGTGGGCACCAAGATTAGTATCACTAACTCAGTATCCAACCAATCTCTCCTTCTGTCCCTGTGTTATGGTTTTGAGTAATGGACAAAAAAGTGTTTTTGAAGAAGATTATGATATCACAGTGAAGTCAACCTTTGACCTGTTGTAAGTATACATCATTGATTTATCCTGTTAGACATTTGTTTGTAACTCTGTTATAATTATGAATTTAATTATTGAGTTATAGCCATATAGACCTCTATGAGTAACTAAATGAGGGCAACATGGGGTAGCAAAGTTTATATAGCATACCATTGTTACCACTAGCTGAGGACAATTGCCTGTACAAGCTTTTATTACACTCTTATCTTACAGCCCAACTGGCTCTGGGTTTGATTCTTAAACAAACATTACAATAGACACATGGATTAAGAAGGAATTACAGAAAATTCTGTTTGTTTTGGATTCTTAAATGATTCTTCATGCTTCTTAAAAACTGAAAGAAACAGTTTTTACATTAGAGCATTTTTGCATTGATTACACTGGAATCACAGTACTAAAGTATGAACCAAGCAGAAGTTAAAGTGTAAAACAAGTCAGCACATTTTCCCTTTACTGCAGAGTTTTATGAATATTTCAAGGACAGTCATGTTATCAGCTTTATGACTGATAACCTTCTCACACCACAAGTAGACATGCTAGCAAGGCTACCCTATCTCTCTCTCACATGACTCAGGTCGTAGCTGTCCCTCAGGAGTCTACAGACAGTTTGAGTAATCATTTTACTGTTTGCTTTTGTTTTGTCCCAAATAAGAGTTTCCAAACTTGTCTGACCATATGACTGCTTGTTCTTCTGACTTCTTCAGCAATTGTGGACACATTCCCAAATGTCATCTTGGTCACTACAAGGGTAATATTACAGTTAGGAATGATGGTCAAACCACAAAAATGTCACCCAATGTGTAAGAAACTGTAATCATCCTTTGAGAATTATGATTGCAGCAACACAATCTTGTTATTAGAAACTTCCAAGAAATCACTTTTATTCTATTTATTCCAAAAACACACACTGCAAACAATGCACTTCCTGTCTGCCAGAAGTTTTTTTCTCTTTTTGTCAAATGCTACCGTATATGCTCGAGCTTCTTTAATAACTACTGTGTTGAGTCAGCAATAGGGTGTAGCAAAGGGGACATTTGTGTATAAGAAAATGTCACAGATTATTACTTCTGCGGTACATAAGTGTAGAGTTCAGAGAAAGCAACAAAATGTATTATTTAACAGTAAGGCGTCTCAGCTGCTTTCTTATAAACCTTATAAATCTTGTGAGCCACCGGCTGACAGGTTGGTCACTTGAGAAACGGAGGGTTAGGGTTAAGTTTTTCATACACATATTCCTCAGCATAGAAGGAATAGAGATAGAGAAAGAGGGTCAGGAGGGAACAGGGTGTTGTAAATGGAACAAAGTTGAAATGACTTGGCTCTAATGGCAGATGTGCAGCGAGCGTGGTGCAATCATCGTAGATGATGCGACGCAGCGGTACTCTTCTCCCGCCGACATGTATAAGCCTGAGACTGCATAAGTTAGCCTAAGTCACAGGTGGGTTCGTGATGTGGAGCGTGAAGGTGTCAGCCTCATTAAATAGAAGTCAGATCAGCCGAGTGGAAAATGATCATACCTCTGGGACTGTGTGTGTTCACTCTGAAACATATTTATCACAGAATCCAAGAGAAAGAGATGCTGCTCGGCTTCAGAGACAACCTAAATCTTTGCTAATGTCATTGTGTCGTAATGTTGAGGGTAAAGCTAGGATCATGAGTGGAGATGTGGGTATGGACAAACGGCCAGCTATGGGTTGTTAATGTTGAGAAATCTCAACAACAGGAGAAAAAAAATCTTAATGTCAGTATCCAAAATGATGCAACACAGCTTCAGTAATGCTTTAATCCAGATAATGTGGGTGAGTGCAGCTTATTGGAGACTAACTGCCAACTCTCTACTGTTTAGGATATATTCACTTCCTGTGGGTGGAGAAGTTTGCCCACCAACAGAGGAAAATTAGGGCAAATATTGAGCATTTGTGGAGGAAAACAAATATTCACCTCAGCTGTAGTTCCACTTTGTGATTTAGGTTGGTTTAACAATGAATCTTTGTCTACATAAAATTCCTTCCTAGTGCAGCTTTAAGCAATGTGCCGGGTCAGTAGTCTCCACCGAAGATAACCACTGAAGGTCGAGACATTCATCCACATATTAGATGTACTGATGCAGGCCTGCGCTGGCGTTTCAGAATGGATGGCCCTGCTGCACTCGTCGCCAATCCAATCCCTGCTCGACCCTCTCCTCCTCTGTCTCCCCCCCCCCCCCCCCCTCCCTTCATCTCCCCTGTACTTGTGAGGCAGAAGCAGCACCTAATCATGGAAAATGCTCATGTGTCCTCAAGCTTGATGGAGGTAGCAGTGGAGATGGAGGACACTCGTGACCTGCGAACGCATTTGTTAACCCTACGGAGGGGGGCTTCAAACAAACTGTTATTTTAAAGAGCTGGCCGTCTGTATTGCCCCTACACCCACCTACCAAACACCACCCGAAAGTCACTCATTCCCACCTTGTAGCAGCCAATAATGTAATAATGGCTGATGACGTAATAACGACTGATAACGTTGCCTGTTGTAAAGTGTGACCCTTCATATCCAATAAATGAAAAGTGACATTAGTATTAGTGTTATTGATTAATATCATCTCCTGTTTGTCTTGACCTAGCCAATGACGTAATAACCGGCCAATAAAATAACTTATTATACTATTGGCAAAAAATGATTACGTTATTGTTTTAGAAATGTTATTATGTTAATAGAAGTTATAACATTACTGGCATTATTACATTAAGAAACGAGCAAAATGATTACGTTATCAGTGTTATTACATGATTGGTCGTTATTACGTTATCTGTGTTTACGTTATCGGACGTTAATACGTTATCAGCCTTATTATGTTATTGGCTGCTATAAACCTTTTTTTTACATTTCATGTAAAGTTTGGTTATGTATTTTAAGTAACCCATTATTTTATCCATTTTTTTCCGATTCTCTATGTTTATACCAACTCAGAAATATATCCAAGATCAGAGCAATGTTATTTTTTTTAGCAATATAGAGATTATTATTCATATTTTTATTCCCCCCAGTTTTAGCCTCGGTTTTAGAATCCATGTTAAAATCTTACTCTTGACTTTACATGGCTAGGTGCCAGAGTACATCAGTGAACTCCTAACTCCTTAAAAACGCCTCTTAGATCTGTTGGGTTAGGCCTGCCAGCTGTTCCAGACTCCAGGTTAAGGTCAAAGAGTGATGGAGCTTTTTTGCTGTACTGGCACCTCAGCTTTGGAACAGTCTTCCAGTTAGTATTCAGTCTGCTGACTCTGTTTCTGCTTTTAAATCCTGCCTTAAGACACAGTTTTAAAGACTTGCCTTTTCACCTGACCACTAATCTTCTTCCTCTTTTTCATCTTATTTTCTATGTACATTTTCCAAGTTATTTTTTTATTTGACCTTCAGTTTCCTACTGCAAATTATGAGCAACTCAAATGGGGCAGTTGAGGGTTTACTGTCTAGTTTAAAGACACTACACAACGTTTTTAAAGGAGTGGTGGACGTCTATCAAGATCTTCCAACCCAGAGTTATATGGAGGCATACATAACTGCCTTTAAACATTCATGAGGGGAGCTTCAAACTGTTTATTGACAATATGTGAGCTAACTGTCGAACCTGAAGTGTAAATACATGTTTTTTTTCTGTCGTTTGCAGCCATAGTAGCCTAATCATATTCATCAAAGCTCACCATCTACCAGTGACTAGCATACCAAGATAGCTGCAGGCTAGTGTGAAGTTGGAGGATCAGCTAAGCTAACAAGCTTTCTATGATAACTCCATATTTTACTCATGTGTATCAGAATAGTAGTATTTCCATTTTCTGTTAGGCTATACATTAGACCACGAGGCAATATTAGCACATTTGGAATTGTTCTATTACCAAAGAAACTAAATGTCAGCTAAGTGTGGCTCCGTTTTCAGGATGTGGAATATTTGGGGTTGATCTGCTGTAGTCATGCTAGCTCAGGCCAGAGTTCAGGTTATTCATAATTCACTTATTATTCATTTACTTCTTACCTACTCATAGTTCATTTACTTGCCTATTCATTAAGTAAGTAAATCAAATCCATGAGTTTTCACAGTTTTTGCAAATATTGGGAAAAAGCCAGTTTGTCTACCTGAAACACTGATACTGCCAGAGTTTAAGCTAAATGATATCAGTATTATAAAGGAATGGTTTGACATTTTTAAAAAAAATGTGTTTAATCACTTTCTTGCCAGGAGTCACATATCTGTTCAGCAAATATGTGCTACACAGGGAGGAACAACTAGTTTTGCTCTGTCTAAAAGTAACAAAACCCACCTACAAAGACCTCTAAAGCTCACTCAATTACATGTTAGATATTATTTGTTTTATCTGTATGGACACATACAAAACTAAAAGGTTGCTTGGGAAAGTGATGACTCCAAGGGAAAGATACACAAAATCAAATTCAGTAGCTGCACTAAGAATGTGCACAAAGCCAGAAGTATGCATACATCTTTTCATACTCATGGTTCTGTTTTCTAAATCTCAGTCATAGAGGAACTAGCCAATTTCAACTCACACAGTAAGCCATATTAGGGTGGCTGTGGCTCAGGGGGGGTCGTCTATCAGTCAGAAGATCGGTGGTTTAATTCCCGGCTCCTCCGGTCCACATGTCTATGTGTCCTTGGGCAAGATACTTAATCCCAAATTGCTCCTGATGGCTGTACCAATAGTGTATGAATTTGTGTGAATGGGTGAATGTGACATGTAGTGTAAAAGGGCTTTGAGTGGTCAAAAAGACTAAAAAAGTGCTATATAAGTACAGTCCATTTACTATAAATGATCAACATGCTGCCTGCTCCACCAGTTTTTACACCACCAGTGAAACAAACAGCAAAAAAGAAGTGCAGTTTCACAGATTGTGTTGCATCAGAAAAGGTGTCAAACAGTGCCAAACTGCCATTATGCACAGCTGTGTGGCTATTTATAGCATCCATATCATCACCAGCAGTGATATTTCATCATCCTTTTTACACATCAGAAATGAAGTCATTAGTTTGTAGCATTCATATTGAAACATACTTTGGATAGATAGATAGATAGATAGATAGATAGATAGATAGATAGATAGATAGATAGATGGATGGATGGATGGATGGATGGATGGATGGATGGATGGATGGATGGATGGATGGATGGATGGATGGATGGATGGATGGATGGATGGATAGATAGATAGATAGATAGATAGATAGATAGATAGATAGATAGATAGATAGATAGATAGATAGATAGAAAGATAGTTAGATAGATGGATAGATGGATAGATAGATAGATAGATAGATAGATAGATAGATAGATAGATAGATAGATAGATAGATAGTTGGATAGATGGATAGATGGATAGATGGATAGATGGATAGATGGATAGATAGATAGATAGATAGATAGATAGATAGATAGATAGATAGATAGATAGATAGATAGATAGTTAGATAGATGGATAGATGGATAGATAGATAGATAGATAGATAGATAGATAGATAGATAGATAGATAGATAGATAGATAGATAGATAGATAGATAGATAGATAGATAGATAGAAAGATAGTTAGATAGATGGATAGATGGATAGATAGATAGATAGATAGATGGATGGATGGATGGATGGATGGATGGATGGATGGATGGATGGATGGATGGATGGATAGATAGATAGATAGATAGATAGATAGATAGATAGATAGATAGATAGATAGATAGATAGATAGATAGATAGATAGATAGATAGATAGATAGATAGATAGATAGAAAGATAGAAAGATAGTTAGATAGATGGATAGATGGATAGATAGATAGATAGATAGATAGATATATAGATAGTTGGATAGATGGATAGATGGATAGATGGATAGATGGATAGATGGATAGATAGATAGATAGATAGATAGATAGATAGATAGATAGATAGATAGATAGATAGATAGTTAGATAGATGGATAGATGGATAGATAGATAGATAGATAGATAGATAGATAGATAGATAGATAGATAGATAGATAGATAGATAGATAGATAGATAGATAGATAGATACTTCATTGATCCTTCAGAGGATCTTGCTTGGTTTATAGCAGCTACATCCAGACTTAAGACAGCCAAACATAACATCACAAATATCTATAGTAAAACGTGTACGCTGGTGTGAGGTGTGCACATTCTTACACATACATATTCTGTCTATTAACACCAGTTTATATGTGAGAATGTGTTATGCATTGCTTCCTTATGTACACATCATTTGCACATTTGGCCCCAGGGGTGGTATCTGAGAGAAAAAAATTCTGACTCATGAATGTTAAGAATAGCAGATATCAACATATCTGTATTAGATACGCTCACTGGCAAATTAAAACAAGGTGATATAGTGAGCCAAGTCTGCTGAAGGAGCAGAATTGGAGGGAAATCTCATTGCTGTTCTTTGTGCAGGTGAGAAAAGTGAAGTGTGTGTGTGTGTGTGTGGGGGGGGGGGGACACGACTCAGCAGATCAGCGCTGAAGAATGAGAACTCTGGCCCCCTTATAAATGCAGACTCAGAAGTTTTATACAACTACAGCTTACCCAAGAGGAGTATCGCTCAGGCCGACAATCTCCAGGTGGTCGTGTAAATGTTCTCCCCATGTGTGAACAAATACAACCAGAAACAAACTGGCTCTGGATTTCTTCTCTAAGGCTAATATATCTATCTATATACTTCTATGCCCCCCAGGGTCAACATAGCAATAGTATAGAGTCAGAGATATTGCAGGCATGGTAGTAGATCTGTGCAGATAAAAACATCTAGGTTACATCCCAGAGGATGTTCTGTACCCTTACTTGAAACACATTTCCACCTCATTCCATCCTGTGACAAAAACTCTTGATGTATTGTATGTGATTCAGAGGGAAAAGTCTTGTCCTGAGGGGGGGGGGGGGGGGGGGGGGGGGGGCGGGCGCATGGAAATATTATCCACCTGTTTTTGTATTCTGAATTGTAACAGGTTGCATAATGTACAATCTTTTTCATTCCTGAAGGTTTTATGGAGGTACTGTGTGGAAACTGACAGCTGAACCCATTGTTGTGTTTCTTTAGCTTGGGATTTTCTATATTTCTGAAAAAAGGAAGCTAGAGTTGGTTGTATTTTTTATTTCTTTAAAGAGGATTATTTTGATGTTGCTGACATCTTTTCCAAAGAGCCACAGAGTAAAAGATGCAATACTGAATGGTGACTTGAAAATGCACTTTCGTACAGCTTTAGTGATTACTGTCTACATTTTTCAGTTCTTTACAAGTTCTGCATAAATACACTGACTATGCTTATTTCTATCTGGCATCATGTCTTCTCAATAAAATATGAAATTATGCTTGTTATGTCCTTTGTTCTTTTAAAACACAGCAGATAGTGCATAAAGGTAAATAACTCTGTCCTGGCCCATAATGGCAGTCTTATAACATTATTATGCTATTATATTATCATTTCAGTGGTATAAAATGATCTTCAAATGACAATAATATCGTTTATCGCGATTATTTCTGAGACAATATATCGTCCAACAAAAGTAATTATCATGACAGGTCTACATATACAGTTATTACCCCATAACTGAAAAAGCCTTTCACAAGAGGCTTGTGTGTAAGCTTGGACGCTAATGCTACTGCTACTGCTATCAGTTTGTAGGGCTGGGTATTTGTACTCGATACCTTAAAAGGTATCGACTGAAATAAATCAATACCAAGTAGTATGGAAACGTCTCCCGTCAAACGATACCTGCAATCCATCTTTTTTGCACCCAGAGCTAGAAAATATAACTATTTATATGAACTTGCTCACAGCCAATCAACATAAGCGTTAAATATTCACAATGCAAAATGCATTTGTGTAAAAGTCAAATCATTTAGATATGGAAGAGTGGTGGAATTTTATGCAATTTAATGCTTTTGTTCACATGATGGGTAATAAATGAAGAACTCAATTGGTTTGGTATCACCTTAAGGGTACTTGGATTGGTACTGGTATCTTAATTTTTTAAACTATACCCAACCCTAGCGCAGACTTTGGCTTTCTGTACACTCTGTCAGATGATACCTTTTCTAATGGTGGAAAAAGGTTGGTTGTGTTTCCTGTCTGTGTTGGCACAGGTCACATGCATGTGGTTTTGCTTTATCCAGCTTGAAACATCTGGAACACTTCCAAATTACAGATGTCACGTGACCTCTCTTCGCTATAATTTTCTTATCTCGTGCATACCTTTGACTCCCTCGTTTTATCACCCAGACCTAGTTGGAATTACACGTGTAATTAACACGTAGCTTTTAACCACATAAAATGGGATGGAATGATAGGGATCTGGTTGAAATGGGAGTCTGCTGCTGGTAGAGGGGGTACATTAGCAAGAAAAAACATAACAAAGTGTTTTTATCTCTGTTGTTGCCTTTTAGCGTCCGGTCCACACTGGGAGTAGAAACGTGATGCATTGTGTAGGAGGACATCAGCTGCTTGTGGTCAACTTACGCCTGCATTTGAGCATTTTTACATAACATACATGGCCCTACTTTCATGCAGGCACAGGACACAAAGCACATTTTCCTCGCTTGAGGTAGTTTGGTATCTTGTGGCCTGAGCTCCGGTGGGCTCATCTGTGGCTACGTGTATGTTAGCTAATTGTAAGGTAAACAGCACCAATATAACTTTGCACCACAGCTGTTTTATTTAAAAAAAAATCAGATATCTTTATTGGAGGTAGACACAATGTCCGACCATGTGTTCTTCTAAAAATGTTGACGCTTGTTCTCGTCATCACATGCTGCTATATGCAAAAATTAATTAATTTCTTCATTAACTGCATGTATAGTTTGGATGGAACACTGAAGCAGTCTTACTGTTATATTAAATATGCTAAACAAAGAACATCAGAGTATATTACGAGAAGACCTGCATGATTTCAGTCGTGAATGTTAGGTGCTGTATGTGACCTGTCATAGCCAAGACAATGATCTCCTGATCTGTGGTCACAATGACAGTCTTTAATCCTACAGCAAACCAATGTAAGTAAGTGTTAAAGGACTAGTTCAACATTTGGAGAGGTACGCTTATTCACTTTCTGTCAGATGACAAAATGAAGTGTACCTCTAAAAGCCAGCATGCAAATAAAAATCATCTCAATTCCGACTGAATGTTTGCTCAGTGATACTATAGCCTACATGAAACTAGTCAAACCTTGGAGAAACATTTTACTTTTCTGTTTTTGTTACATTTAGCAATTGAATCAGACAGATGTGTTCAAGATTTTAAATGTGATGTTTCTAGTTAAGAACTAGGACTGGGTATCATTTAAAAAATGATGATACCAGTACCAATCCAGGCACCCTTAAAGTGATACTGATACCAAGAAGTACTTCATTGATACCCATCATGTGAATAGAAGCATTACATTGCATACAATGCCACCAAATTTTTAAAATCTTCAAAGTATTAATATTCGTGCTGGCTCTGGTGGCAGTGGACCAATCAAATCGTATTAAATTGAAAGACGCTTGCGTTGATTGGCTGTGAGCAAGTCCATACAGATAGTTATATTTTCTAGCTCTGGGTGCAAAAAGGATGGATTGCAGGTATCGTTTGACGGGAGACGTTTCCATACTACTTAGTATCAATTTATTTGAGTCGATACTTTAAAGATATGAGTACCAATACCCAGCCCTAGTGAGTACCATGTATTATTTGTTCTACACCTGAGAAGGACTTTTTTCTTATAGCTACCAAAACACTGCAGAGCTGCAACATTTAGTCAATTAATTGATTAGTTGCTAAATAATTCGACTACTTACGATTCATTATTTCGAGTCAAAATTATCTGATTTCACCTTCTCAAATATGAATATTTTCTGGTTGCAGTGACTCATAGAATTAATTTCCATTAAAGGAAATTTGAAAATTGAATTAACTGCAGGCATAAGAAGAAAGGATCTGATAAAGAATGAAAAGACGTAACTTCCACTGAAATCATTGTTGTGTCCCTGGTGGTCTCTCTAATCACTGTCCTTTTACTGTCCAGCTCTCACTGTCAACACTTTTTTTTTGCCCTGGGATTAAACTTTCACAACACATAAAGCATGCGCTATTTTGTGATTGGTGGAGTTAGGACTCTACACAGCCTGACACTTAAAACCCCTACTGAATCTATATTTTTGATTCATAGGTGACAATATGTACTTATATTATTCTACTATAAAGATACTAAAAGGAGTGCAGACAGAACACTGTTCCTGAAGCAAGAAATGCATTTAGTGACTAAAACTATATTTCAGTGTTAGTTTTTTATGCTTTTACACATTTAATTTTAATTCTGTAGTTAGAGATATACATATATCAGTCTAAGGTTTCTATTAGGGAAAACAAAATATCATTTTAAGTTTAAGCTCAAGTCAAGTTTACTGTCGTCCCAACTTTACACAGCAAAGGTATACAATAGGATGAAATGTCATTGCTGTCAAAAGACTTACAAATAGGATTCAAGGATTCTAGGATTTGTATTGTTATTCCAGCCATGTAGACACATGGAAAAGAACAAAATACCAAACTCAGGTCCTGTTGATTGTAGTAAAAAAAATAAAAAATAAAATAAAGAAAATCTACGCTATAAGTATAATGAGTCAAAATAAATTAAAGTAAGAGATAAGAGGTAAAGTGAGCAGTGCAGTGTACTGTCATAAAAAAAATACAAATTCAATAACCTTAGGATTAAGAAGTATAATCAGTATAACAAGTTATAACAAAAGACAAGACATATATCAATAGAAGAGAAATTATTCAAGATTCAAGATTCAAGAAGTTTATTGTCATATGCATGGTAAAAACAGGGAGGTTCAGACAATGCAATGAAATTCTTACTTTGATGCTCTCCTTACACAAAACACATACATACAACAAACACATGACACAAAGATGAGTTAATGTAAAGTGACTCTGTGCTTTGTGCTTACAGATAGTGTCAGATATCAATAACTGATCAATGTAAAAGTACGGAAGTGGCCTGTGCAAATGGCTGCATGCTTTTAAATAATTTAAATAATTATTAAATATAATAAAATGGATGTGTTGGCATTCCTTTGCTTTAAATAAGAGCACTAGTGGGATATAAAGGGGCACTAGTGGCATACAAGGGCTCGGGTGGAGACCAGGTTGAGATGAATGGATGGGGGCAGCAGTGAGTACAGCAGTCTGACAGCCTCGGGGAGAAAGCTGTTGCACAGCCTGGTAGTCCTTGTACGGATGCTTATGAACCTCCTGCCGGATGACAGAGGAATAAAAAGCAAGTGTGAGGGCTGGGAGGGGTCTTCCTCAATGCTGGAGGCCTTCCGAACAGAGCGTGTGTGGAAAAATAGGGAGAGAGACCAATGATTTTCTCAGCTGCCTGTACGACTTAGAGTCTTCTCTCATGTCAAAGGCCATAGAGAAGTGTAGTCACTGCTGGGATCTCTTGGCCAAAGAGCTGGTGTTGGAGGTCCAGGAAAAGTCCTCTGTGATGTGGACACCAAGAATGTTACCCTTTCCACTGTGGAGCCATTGATGATCAGTTGTAGGTAGTCAGAGCAGGACCTTCTCAAGTCAATCATGTCCTTTTCTGTCAATGTTCATGTACCAGTCAGACAGTTGTTCTACTTCCTCTCTATAGGATGTTTCATTGTTGCCGCTGATGATAAACAGTACTGTAGTATCATCCACAAACTTAATGATGTGGTTTTTGCTGAATCTAAAAGATGCAGTCGTGGGTCAGCGGTGGAAACAGCAGGGGGGCTGAGCACACACCGGTGTACAGCATGACTGTGTTAGAACAGTTGCTGCCAGTCTGTACCGACTGTGGTCTGCCGGTGAGAAAATCCAAGATTAGTTACAGAGCGAGGTGCTGAGTCCCAGCAGGGCAGCTTTCCTATTAGCTGCTGAGGGATGATACTGTTAAAGGCTAAACTGAAGTCTATGAAGACTAGTGTTGTGTATGTGTTTTTCTGGTCTAGAAGAGTCAGGGCCAGATAGAGGGCATGTGAGATTGCACCCTCTGTGGACCTTTTTGAGTGGTATGCATCAGGTCCAGTGAGGCGGCGAGACTGGACTTGATGTGTTTAAGGACGAGATGCTCAAAGCACTTCATAACAATGGGGGGGTTAGTGCCACAGGGCAGCAGTCACTTAGGTCAGACAATACAGCCTTTTTCGGCAGTTGGATAGAAGTGGTTTTGACGCAGTGTGGAACAACTGCTTGGCTCAGGGAGGTGTTGAGGATGTCTATCAAGACTTCTGTTAGTCCGTATAGTCTCTGAGCACACTCTGCTACACTGTCAGGTCTTGTAGCTTGTAGTTGACTCTGGAAAGTGTCTCCCAGAAATCAGACAAAGTACCGGATGGTCTGGCAGATGGGTGGCTTTTTCCACTGGCACAGTGTTCAGTGCATAAAACCAGGCATAGAGTGTGGTATCAGTGTCACAAGCATGTGGAGGGGCCTTATAAACCATGATGGTCTGTATAATCTACAGATTTCACATTTTGTGCATTAACAATAAAGACATTTAGTCCGAATTCCTAATTATTTTGTTAGACTTATGAAGGAAACTAAGACCGATTTCATTACAATGGTTTATTTGGTTTGTTTGCTCCTCTAGTTAAAGAACCCTCGACTCCATTCCTGAAACCACAACCCACGTCTTTTTTAAAAAGTGAAAGTGGACAGATGCATTTTCAGTCCCAGAAAAAATGCACAAGAAATATATTATTAAAAACTTGATAAGTATGTTTGTAACATCCTTTTTAGTTGAAAAAAACATTTTATATCTGAGAATAAAAGGATTGAACAGATATTCCTGAGTTAATTGGTGCATCTCCTCTACCCTCCGCCATGTTGAATTTATGATTCAATATTTCAAAATGACAGCAAGAGCCAAAAAATGATATTCAGATGAAATTGTAGACAACACTTTGGGGGTTTACCACCTGGGTGGTTGGATCATGGTACAATAACTTAAATGGTTCAAAATGACTTCTTCAACATCTGTCCACTGGAAAGGGTTAAAAAATGGAAAACAGAAACCCTCAATTTCTTCAAATGTATTATAACAAATACAACTTTAAAACTACTGGTCAAAGACAGGTTGAAGGTGTAGGTGCAGAGAGGAGGTCTTTCTGACCCCAATCTGGAAATTCTATGAAATAAAAGGCATGAGGCAAAGCGATACTTCGAAAAAACATGTGAGCTTACAGGAAGAGGATCAGCTGTTTCTATCATATGAAAACACGCTCTAATAACAGCCAGACATCGCTAATTCTATTCAAAGTGTTTGATCGGCTCGTATTGTGTGAATAATTCAGCTTGCCGTTAAATGAAAGTCACTCAGCCGCTATCTGAGACGGCCCTCATATGAGCAGCAGGAATGTCTCCATCCTGTGGTTTTATTATCCCCCGTGGCAGCCAATCTAAAAGGGATCCCTTGACCTTTGACATCCAGCTGATAAAAGTCGAAAAAATATCACTTATCTATTCCGACGCCTTTATTCTCCCACTTTTGACAGTTAAAGAATGGCTCGCTAATAGCACAGTGAGCTTCCCCCTTTTATTACACAATTCTGTCACATCCTGCTTTGTCATGTTACATTATTAATGAGCATAAAACCCCCTCAGTCTGACCGGAGACCTCTGCCTTCCATCTTTCACTAGAGTCCAAAGAAATATGAAAACAGTAGGTATTAAAAAAAGCCTGGTACTGGCTGGTTAATTCCTCTAAATGATTATCCTGCCACTTGTGAAGCAGTATTTTATCTCAGCATCAGTTCAGAGAAAACATTCATCTCCTCGGGCGACAGAAACCAATAAAACATTCAAACTTTTAAACTGTGCTCAACATTTCTTCTGCGGTGGCATGTGTGTGAAAGACTATTTTTAATTGAGTTTTGGCTCCAACCTGCTTTCCCAACTGCATCCACTTCAACCTTAATTACAGAGGTCTACCTGCACGAGAAAGCGAGGTAATAGAATACGGCCGCAGGTCATCACATTTAATAGTAAGACTCATCATTAACGCTAGGCAACAGCGATCGATCGGGCGTAAGTGAAAAGAATACTTGAAAACAAGGCTGGGCGAGCGACTAAGTGCTCCATCAGATAAAGGAAAGCCATAACTCACAGGTTGGGGTGGAAGGAGGGCTGGGGTGTTTTTTCTCACTCCACAGACAGTTCAGATTACTGCTCATCAGCGTCACTCTGCTCAGGGCCAGACAAGCAGGCACAGAGTCGAAGCTCTTCCCCTCCTCTCCCTCTCACAGGATGGATGAGGTTGACCGCTCTTTATCTGCTGATCCGTGTCAGGACTGTAAGCCAGAGTTTTAGGAATACTAAAGACCAAATTCACATCGAGCAGTCTGCGTCAATCTGTGTCAAATTTTGAATTTCAATTCTATTCTATAGAAAATGTATCTCCTTAGGATACTGAATAATTGCTTATCTTGCCAACCCCTTATTTTATCACTGACCCATAATTCTGTATTCAGTGTTTTTGTACAGGTACAAATAAAATACAGGTTTAACAGTAACATAACAAAACACTGAAACAATGAGACAAACACAACACAAATATAACTGAAAAGGAAAATGATACAAAAACACCTCAGCTACCTGGTGGCAGGGTGCACCTTTGGGTGGGTGCGCTCTAGAGCTGATGATTAGGTGGCAACTACTGAATTAATCGCCAACTATTTTGATAATTGACAATCTTTTTGAGTCATTTTTTGAGAGAAAATGTCTCTGATTCCAACTTTTCTGGTTTATTTTGTCCTCTATACAGTAAACTTCACATCTTTGGGTTGTTGGTCAGGATAACAGAACACATTTGAGGATGAACCTTAGGCCTCAATATCAATAATGAAAAGAATTGATCTTGCTCACTTGCTATGTGAATACATAAAACAACTTTGATATGTAGGTAAAGGAAAGTAAATTAGTGGCATAAAGACCAATATGTATTGAAAAGTTAACAGACAAAATCCACATTTTGTGAAATTTTTCCAAACTGATGCAGTGGGCAAAATAAATAGGAGCTTCTGAAGGAGTGTGAATTGAGGGTTGTATTTGTTTGGCTGTTAAATTCAACTATAAACAATCTTTGTCCAGAATGACTGACTCTACCTTTAATATATGGGGCTCATCATAATCTTAGTTTAAATGTTGCCTCAAAGTCTTCTTCACACTGCCAGGAACACAGTTCAGGTGTGGAAATACTAAGTTTTTTATACACAGTGTATACATTTGAATAGTACAATGTAAACCCCACCAAGGCCCCTAAAACCCTCAAATTCTGAGAAGGAAATATTGAATCCCTGACATCACTGTCTTCAGTTGTAGCTATGGCCCAGATCTCTGAAATCCCAATATCATGCCATGACTGCTCATAAAGTATGTTATAGAAAAATAGTCAGCTGTTAACTCAGATACTTTCATTTGACAGAATCCTAAAGCAGCTTGTAAAAGTATGTGAGCAGGTAATTCACAACAGTATGTATATGCTGTATAACTCCAGACTTGCTTCCAGTAAATGACTAGTTCTGCCTCCTAGACACTTTTGCAACATCCTCAGATTGTCAACGCTATCCGTTAATATTCAGAATCGCCTCAGCAAAACATGCAAAAGCCAAGCAGGCGAGGAGAAACTGGGTCCATGAACAGCACGAGTCTGCCAACAGCGCTAAGTATTTCATGCTTATTGTTTCTGTCCCCGGGCGCTGTGAAGATTTTGAATCTTTAAAATGTACTGCGCAGTAACACTTGCAAGCGCCCCATCCACAGCCCTGCAGGGGATGCAACGCACTTGCCAAAGACATTGGTTGTCATGGTAACACTGACAGCACCTCCCTATAAAGGCTCTAATTGATAGCAGCAGATAGCTGCAGAGAATTAAGCATCACGCCTGGATCACTGGCGCTAAACGCAGACAAAAAGCACTGACAGCCACACAAAACCTGCGTGTCAACCCATGTGTGGCCAATCCCAGCTTCAAATGTAAGGGTGCTCTGCTGGGACAAATCTGCACCCAAAATACCGTGATCTTTAAATTGCCTATATTTGAAGTTCATTCCTCAAATGAAAATATTTCTGTCTTCGCTAAAAATGCCTTTTCTTTACACTTGTATGATTCATTAACATCAGGCTACATCATTTTAATCACCTCTTTCCTTTAACTTGTACTTTTTGATCAGCATAGAAAAAATAAGCTGAGAAAATAAGAAATGAAGTCTCATTTTGTCCTCCCTCACCCCAGGGGAACTTTTCCCAAACTTTGATGAACCTGCCTCTCATTTAGCTAGAGATGCCATTAGTCTGCTCAAATGAATGAATCAGCTCTAGCTGCTAGAAATATCATTAAGAATGATTTTTGCATTTAGTGAGGCCGCGTTATGCATATGCATGTCAATAAAGCTTCGGTGCTAAGTCTTTTTTTATGGCTTCATTTCAACAAGGACAGACATTAAAACTATACCTGCCTTCAGTGCAGACTTTCTTCTGCCTTTCACACATTTAGCTCTTTGGTCCAGCACCTGGTTTTTTGGTCCGGACACAACTTTTTCATGCATTTCAACAGAGCTGATGCTGGGAGAGAAAGAATTGAGCCATGATGCAACACAAGCCAAAGTTGGGAGAAACTAGAATTACTCTCTTGCGGTTGTATGCCTCTGCCAATCAGTCAAGTTGCATTTTACATCCATGTCTGCCCAGACTTATAAAATATTTGTAGAGAAAATGTTGAATAAATTCAATAAAAAGGTATTAAGTGTATTTTCCTTCTATTTGTTCACATGTTTGGTCAATCAAGCTGATTCTGAACACAAAGTTGAAGCTATGACAGTAGACGATGCTTCAGATATGGATGTTGCTTCGTATCAGGTGTGTCAAACTCATTTTAGTTCAGGGGCCACACACAGCCCTATTTGAACTCAAGTGGACCGGACCTGTAAAACCATTGCATGATAACCTATAAATGATATATAATACATATAATACATATTATGACTTTACTATAAGAAACCATATTGGGGTACCCTGGAAGGAAATACTGATAAAATGTGTCCAAGCCCACCAGGAAAAATATGTCATTCAAATCTGAAGCTCAATCTGCAAGTCAGTAATCTCACATTTAAAGTTCAGAAGCCTTGACTATGAATGGCGAGTGAAAATAAGTGAGAATAGCATTGTGTTGCATTTTATTAAAAAAACTGGAATTACTTTTCTGCAATATTCATACTTTGCAAAGTTATCCAGTGGGCCGGATTGGACCCACCGCGGGGGCCGGCTCTGGCCCACGGGCTGTATGTTTGACACCACAGCTCTATACAATCACCACATTTTCAAGGTGGGCACCCAACTCCGCATCTGACCAAATGTGAAATACAGTCACAATCTCCCCTTCTGTTGCTCAGTTTTGGCATTGAATAATGGCCACAGTAAAGCTGACCTTTGACCTTTTGGATATAAAATGTGACCATTTCATCCTATTAGACATTTGTGTGAAATTGTCATAATTAGTGTATGAATTATTGAGTTATTGGGGGGGGGGGGGGGGGGGGGGGGATACTGATCAAATTCTGATCAGTTCATCTTTCAGTCAAAGAGGACGTTTGTGCCAAATTTGGTGAAACTCCCTCCAGCTGTTCCTGAGATGTTGGCTTCATGAGAACAGGACAGACAACCTGAAAACATAATGCCTCGAGTCACGGCTGTCATGGAAGCTTTCAAAAAAAAGTGTCTCTTCCTGTCTGTGTTGTGTGTCAGCTGGAGCAGACACACATCAGCTTTTTTTTGTCAACACAGTGGTCTGGATGCACGGACAGAGGACTGCAGGGTTTGGATTTTTCATCTACGGGTTTCTTGCTCCTGTTGCTTGTTTTTTTCTTTTAAATTAGACATCTACACTGAGCTTACAGCTGACATGACAGATGTACCGGCAGCAATGAAAAATTTGAAATATGAGTCAGACGATGGTGATGAAATAGTTCAGAATACAAAAAAAGTTCAAGTGTGCTAGATCTGCTGTATGTGACGCAACACTCGGCACACATTCAGACTTAAGCCTGTCAGTCCATTCTGATTACAGCTCAGTATTATTTACCCAGTTTTAGCTTATTGTAAAAATCCAGGAAGTTCACTGCATTTGGATTTTTATGTTTGGATTTATATGAATAATTATACATTTGTTTGGTAAATCACAATGTGTGTGCTAAATAACATATAAGCATTTTCGCCTCCCTGTATTTTGCTCACTGGGGTTAAAACGTCTCATATTACATATCCATTATGGTAAACTACTAAATGGACAGTATGTATTATCTTGCACATTTGAAAGACACAAACCTCAGTGCGCTGCGTTAGTAGATCAGCTTGCACATTTTTTGCAGGTGATGTCAAGTTTGCACACGTTTCTACACACGCAGACCTTTAGTAAATCAGGCCCTAAACTTGCCACTAGCTGACAAGTTTGCTAACTTAGCATTAGCAAGCTCTTTTTATTGAATGACATAGTGTGCTACAGTGAACAAAATGCAAAACAAAACAGAACAAAGAAGCTGGAGTTAACAGTTAGCCCTGTGAGTTAGTCATTAGGTCATCAAGCCTTTAGAATCAAATATTTTCAAAATGACATCACGATTCATTTTTCTGCACCACTTTCTGGAGTGACTAGGCCTTAAAGGGGACCCATCATACTCATTTATCAGCTCTATATTTTCATTGTGGGATTCCACTACAGTAGCTGTGCATGATTCACAGTTCAAAAACACGCCTGGTTTTACAGGTGGTATGTATTTTAAAGGATTAATTATCAACAGTCACTTAAATTGAATCAAATTACTACGAGTAAATGAAAGAAGGATTTCGGATTTTCTAAACTTAATATATTTTTGTAGTATTTGTGTTGTTTATTGATGATTGATACAAATTTCCCGTTAAGTTTTTGACACACACACACATTTATTTAACTATAAAATATACATGTCAGTAGATATTTAAGGCTGAATGTTGGTGTTTACTAAAAACATTTATCAGTTTTTTTGAAAGTTATGATAAAAATAAAAATGCTGGTGGATATATCATTATTGGATTTTTAAAAAAATATATCTATATTGATATAAATATCAATATCTGGCTTAAAATTCCAGTATTGGTTAAGCTCTTATACAATAATTCTTCTTTTCTACCTTGCAAAGCTACAGCTCATATAACAAAAGCACCTTCTGATACTCTGAGTGCTTACATTTTCAGCATGAGTGACCCCCGTGGGAATCTAACCCCTCACCCTGGCAGCACACGCGCCGTCCTCCATCCACCGAGCAACACGGGCCCATAAACAATTTTCACGGCTAGATGGGAGATCATGTTTTATTTCCAGACACCTCATCCACCTGGAAAGCGGGGTTTGTTGACTCTATGTTTCAAACTTATTGCTCTTTGTAGGGCTGTGGCTGCTGTGATTGCAGCTAGGGGTGAGGAGGACGAGAGAGATCCAAGAAGCGAGGGGGAGGGGGGGGGGGGGGCTGTTGTCATTATTTATGTGCTCAGAAGTCAATTACACAGCAAACACAGCAAAGGTAATAAATATGGATCCATGCAAAACACCAGCACAACCTCAATCAAAGGCTTTAAAATGCAAGCACTGCAGAAGGAGAGCTATTGTTCTGCACTGACGCAACAGTAAAACATAAAAACACGCTGTACCCAATGCTGCTAAAAAATTTCCAACAATCTTTATGTCCAGTGACCATGAATCATGTAGAAACTATCATCTGATCTCTCTTATCTTTATCGTTGCCCTGGTGCTAAAATGTATCCTCATTTAACTACAAAACACATCCTTTATAAACATAAATGTGAATTTAAGAAAAAAGCCAAAAAAAAAAGCCAGAAACGGAGCTACTAGACTATTAAAAGTATCTAACTTATCTTTGATTATAATATTTCTAGTTCTAAGCTACAAATTGATGGAATCAGTGCATTATTGTCAAAAGAATTTTAACTAAATATTTGTCAGAGCAAATGTCAAAAAACCTTCAAGTTTGTCAGTTCTATTCTGTCTATAGTTTGCAAAGATTATTTTTTGCTGATGATACAATCCTTAACTCCACTAATACAAAATATATATTCATAACTGCTGCTAACGTTTAAATGGTGGCAGCTGAACAAACTATAATGAAATTGTGAAATGATGTAAATGTCTTTTACATGTTACACTGAATGTGTATGTAAAATGTTAAAGGTACCTTGTGGAGTTTTTGACCACTAGCAGCGCCACTGAGCAGCGTTTTTGCACATGGGTCCCTGTTTTCTTTGCATCATGCATTCACACCAGGAAGCACATCCACACATGTAGGCAACACTGTACAGTTTTCTGACGAAGGAAATGCATTTAAGTCATTATTTTGTCTTCGAGGACACTCAATGCTGAGAAACACTGAATGAAAACATAAATGATCTCTTATTTGTTTCAGAACAAAAACACCTTTATCGAAAATAGTGAGAGTTTGTTCACTGAGCCGATCTCTCGTCATTTCCTTTTGTATCACACGTCAATGCATCTATTTAGTAAGTGTTTTAATATTGTTTGGGTTAAGGTTAATAACCCTTTCCAACAAGCTACTTTAAATTCAGATGAAGGTCTTGAGATGATAACCGACTCAAATAGCAAAGAGCCTTCTGGCCTTCATTCATATTCACTTCAAAAATGATTTTCATTTACCTCAATCTTTTCATTCTTTGTATCAAAATGCTTTGAAAAACATTTAATTGACAATGCAGAATAAGCTTTTATTTTAATGTTTTTTTGTACCCTGTTATGTCATTTTTGTGTGTTCATGCTCATATTTTTCCCTCTTTATGAACTTCCCTCAGCTTCCTGCCTCCACTGCAAATATCCATCGAGCTTTATAATTATTTGTCATTAACAGTGACGCTTGGATTATGTAATCAGTCAATCAATCAATCTTTATTTATATAGCGCCAAATCACAACAGAGGTCATCTCAATGCACTTTAAACATAGAACAGGTCTAGACCGTACTCTTTAAATTCATTTTTCATTTTTTAAATTTTTTTAAAGAGAGCCAACATTCCCACAAAAGCAGCATTTGGAAGCCAACATGCAAATGGAATTTTTAAAAAGTAGAGTAAAGCTGTGTCAGATTTAAGCTGTCATTTCCATTTTTCACGTGGATACAAACTAGTGCTGAAAGAGTTAAATAATCAATGAATCCACTAATTTGTTAAAACCAACCTTAACCCTAACCCTAACCAAGTAAAGATACCAAACATTCTTTTTTTTCAAGCTTCATTTGAAGACTCTACAATAGCATTTATCATTATTTTCAGACTGCTAAATGAATGAGAAAGATCATAATATTCATCAGTAATCTAATATCTGTTAGTTGCAGCCTTCATTCGAACCACAGGACGAATGTTGAACACAAACAAGCTTTTTAAGAAACGTGTGAAGACCAGAAGCACTAAAGAAAGAAAAAACCATCTAATGAAATGAATCTCAGGCTCTCTCTGCGGCTCCGCTGTCGGAGGACACAGAAATTGCATCAAGCAAATCTGGGGAATGGAACCCATATGGCTAATGGATGTGGGTTATGATATTGTTTGGGAAGGCTGCGCAACGTGCCGTCCTTCAGATGCTACAGCAGCCACAGACCTCCACAAATCATCACCGCTGGATAATAGAACACACTTGATCAGACCCGAGAGGAAAGGATGCCAGGGAGGAGAAGAAGAAGAAGAAGGAGAAGAAGAAGAGCGGTCTGTGAATAATGATTACGGTCACCTTAGTCATATATCACCATCGGCGAGAAGATGACTTGGATAAGGGTGTCAGCGCAGAGGGCTGACAAATTTCTGCACCATCCTCAGATTTCAATCCCACAGAGTCACCCTCTCCCTCCTCCTCTCCCTCCTCCTCTCCCTCCTCCTCCTCTTCTCTCTCCCTCTATAATTGCTTGCGGAGCCAGAAATGAATCCATGTTGTATCTACCCAACACGTATTTGTGTATTGGACATAACAAGTCAACAGTCATGAATCTGGACTGATGACACATCTTGCTCTTCCACTGAAGTGAAGTTAGCAGGAACCGGTAACCAAGGTCACACTAGTAGGTGGGTCCCGGCCTGGATATTGGATGCATTCAATTAGCGCTTCGGCAAAAAAATGAACGTGAGCAAAATGTAACAACCCGGGGCTCGGGATTGATGCGCCGGACGCTGTGAAATCAGACCGATAGACTCTTTTCTTTTCACCGTTTTTTTTTACAGGAGTTGGCAGCCTCCCTCGCAGAGCTCAGTCTGTCCGTCCGCCAGGCCCTGGCGCTCCATTTGTTACTCCCAGAAGGTCACCGGGAGAGCGTTTCTCCTGATCCTTCTTCAACGTCCTCTGCCACCACCACTCCCCCCCCCCCCCCACCCCCCCCCCCCCCCCCCCCCCCCCCCCTTCACCCCCAAAGGAGTCATTAAGATGAATAGGACAATATGCTGTTCTGGCTGCTACTAAAGCTGAGTCCCATCACGACCTCTTGATAGCACAAATTAGACCTTCAGGAACACGAGTCCTTTTATCCTTCGCTGAGATTCACGCTCGAGGACCGTGACGCGACGCAGCGGTGTCATTCTAAAGGCGATGCAGGCGTCCGCTTCAGGACGAGGTGAAATGAGACAAACTGGGACTAAATGTGGATTCAACTCTCACCTCAATGACTAAATAAAGTGTTTGTCAGATGCGGGCTGAAGCTGTAGGTTGTTACCTTTGTGTTTTATAAAAAAGAGGAGAGGAGAGGGTTGATACATGTTGAAGACTATCATGTTGGGAAAGTTTTTCAATAATTTCTCAGGATGTATCATTAAAAGAATACTTGCATTTAATTGAGGTACCAATGGGACTCTTATAGGTTATAAGAGATCTTTAGATATTTAGAATTGGGCTGCTGGTGCTGCTGGGTGGCTTTTTCTTAGTTATATTCTTTAGACAGGGATTGATAGGGAGATGTAGTGTTTGATGCACTGGATGTACATACTTTAAAAAATAGCTCTTACATTAATGCAAGGTAAATTCTTTCATAGACAATCCTCGGTTGCTTCTAGAGGTAAGTGTGAGAACTGCTCCATTTAAACAGTAATAAAAGTTGTAGGAAGCAAGAAGAACGGCAATAAATAAAATATGAGATCCAAAAAGTGAAAATATTTGAGAGACTTTGTTTTTTGGTGTTTTGAGAAGAGATAGAGGGGGGGGGGGGGGGGGGGGGGGGGGGGGGGGCTTTGACTCATGACCTCAGAACTCAAATCCTAGCTGTGGCCCTGGTTGGTGTTGAGGTGGGGAAAAACAACAACTTGGTAAAGATTAACCTTACATACTGTTCAGGGTCAAATATGACCCTTTTTTTCACATAGAAACGCCAGACTTTTCCTAATGTACAGCACAATATACAAGAATTGAAATAAAATGTTTTTGTGCAGCTGATACACATTTTTATACTTTACCTGTACAACTTTGACCTGTGTTTATTAACACATTAAAAAAAATCAGCATGCAAACATGTTGTTGTATTC